>NW_022196905.1:135782699-135782945 GCF_008632895.1 Mastomys coucha
GGGGAGAGGGAGAGGGAGAGAGAGAGAGACAGAGAGAGGGAGAGAGAGACAGAGAGAGACAGAGAGGGAGAGGGAGAGAGAGAGGAAGAGGGGGAGAGAGAGGGAGAGAGAGAGAGGGAGAGAGAGAGACAGAGAGAGAGACAGAGAGAGAGGGAGAGACAGAGAGAGAGGGAGAGACAGAGAGAGGGAGAGGGAGAGGGAGAGAGAGAGGGAGAGAGAGAGAGAGACAGAGAGAGACAGAGAGAG
>NW_022196905.1:135783348-135796903 GCF_008632895.1 Mastomys coucha
GGGGAGAGGGAGAGAGAGAGAGAGAGAGAGAGAGAAAGAGAGAGAGAGAAAATGGTACAAAGAATAAAGTCCAAGACAGTGCTGTAGATTTGACCTGGGAACTTTATTTCCATACACTGAGAGGAGGAAACTGAGAGTAGCAAGTGTGAGGGTGCTTGCTGGGAATGTAGCCTTCAGCTAGTCTCTTGGGAGCATCTCTAGGAGATGGGAGAGGCCTTTGTGTATATACAACATGGAGATTTCCTTGTAGAGGTCCATATTAGAAAATGAAAGATGGAGCCCACGGTCTCATAGTAGGCTTAAGCCTATACCCAGGGATGAAATCACTTGAGTTAACAAAGAAAAGGAACCCTGGGTGATGAGCAGACTAAGTAGAGTTTCAGAGCTGCACGTAGGAGGGTGAGGTCGGTGACCTGAAGTAATGGGGATATGGGGGGCAGCTGTATGGCGCTCTGGGGATGAGCACATGATGGGCCTGTGTTAGAGCCCTGTGCTCGGCCCCTAGTTCCCCATGACGCTGCCCTCAGAAGTGCAATTGCTGACACCTAACCGGGTGGATCCAAGAATGAGCAAAAAGGATGATTGGAGTTGGAAGAGTGGCTTTTAAAAGCAATCCTTGGAGTCCAGCAGGAGAGTGTTTGTAGGCCAGAGGGAAGAGCAGGGACAGGCAGGGGATGCTCAATGGCAGAGAGAGAGAGAGAGAGAGAGAGAGAGAGAGAGAGAGAGAGAGAGAGAGAGAAGGGTGATGGTAGAGGAGTGCTGATCTAGGTTCCTCAGGGACGCATTGGACTTTCAGGAGTCCTGCTGCTGGAGGAGGGAGGACTGCATGGGAGCTCCTGAGAACGCACTGTGGGGAGTGAGGAAGGGAGCAGATACCCAGGGAAGGCACATGGATTAGTAGTCTTAGGATAGCAGAGGGACCAACATTGACTGCCAGGCAGCAAGAAGGACAAATCTGAATATGGAGTACAGTCCAGCCAGCGGGCTCTGTTTTCCTCTAGACAGCAGCTTCCTGGGAGCAGAAGTAGTGCCCCCCTACACACACACACACACACACACACACACGCACACACACACACACACACACACACACACACACACACACACACACACACACACACCAGAGAAATGACTAGAACTGTCCTTGCAAGCCAAAATGGGCAGCTCTCACCTCTAAGCAGGCTCAGGGCACCAGGGAGCAGCAGGTCATAGGCCTTCTCTCTGTGTAGCAGGCAGGCATTGAGTAGTTCATCTCCTTGAAGCTGGGGTGGGGCTTGGGCAGGGCCTTGCTCCACTTCTCCCTTGTGTAGTCTTCTGGGGGGCTGGGGAGTAAGTAAGTAGACTTACTCTCTAGGAGTCAGAAAGATTGTCTGGCTGCGAAGAGAGCAGACCTGGGCCCAGTAATGCCTATTCTTGCCAAACCCTGGAAAATGTGCTGTGTCTGCCACATTTAACACTTCCTGACCACAGGCCTCTGCCAGGCATTAGGTCAAGATAATTCCTACAAACCCTTGTTCTCTTAGGTGGATCTCTGTTTATAGTGCAGGGATGATTTGAGACAGGTGACTTCTACTTGGAAGCCATATTTAGAGTTGCTCTTTAATCACTTCTCCCAAAGGGCCTGTTATTTCCTGTCTCAGTTGCTCTCTAGAGCAGCTATTCTGCTGGGGTTCCCTAACTCCCTAGTCACTGACCAGCTTTTTAAAATCCCTCTTTTAAAATAATTTGTATTATATAATTCTGCCACCTCTAAGTACAACATTTAACTGAAGACTAATTGGGTGACCATTGAGATCATAATTGTCCTGAACTCAAATCATTCAGACTTTAACCTTTATAGGATTTGTTCCATGTTTTGGGATTTAACATGGATTTTTATCACAGGGCCTAATGCACTGCAAACTAAAAGCCCTGAACATCTTGAAGATTTTCCATATTTACTCTTTCAGTGGTGCTGAGAACGGAACCCAGGGCTTTGCTCATACTAGGCAAGCACACTACCACTAAGCTATAGGCTAAGCCTGAGGGAGAAAAAAAATAAGATCAGTTTTAATCCCTGTGGTTTCATATAGATTCTATGTAAACCCAGTATTTAGATGGAAGTTTAACTGGCCCCACCCTTTCCTTATAAGTCATTTTCACATATAGTGTGTATGCATATTTTTTGTGCATGTGT
This sequence comes from Mastomys coucha, assembly GCF_008632895.1. Classification (NCBI taxonomy): domain Eukaryota; kingdom Metazoa; phylum Chordata; class Mammalia; order Rodentia; family Muridae; genus Mastomys; species Mastomys coucha. The sequence goes on from NW_022196905.1 coordinate 135,785,525, forward strand.
GTGTATGTATATGTGTGCTTATGCATGTGTGTGTGTGTGTGTGTGTGTGTGTGCACTGTACACATCTTCATATTTTTCTGGGTGGAATTTCATTTCTAACAGTTATGCCTTTGCTCCATCGCTCCGCTCAGCAACGCTGGATGAAGCGGTTGCTTTCATTTCTCTTTTTTGCCATCATGATTGTTTCCTGCAGTCCCATTTATTTCTGTCAAGTTTTCCTTCATGCCATAAATCTGTCTCATTTGTGCATCCGTTCTTATTCTTTTTTTTCATTCTGCACAGAGCCGTGTATGGACTTTCACTCGGTTGGTTCTCATTCCTGATGCATATGCAAACCGCTAGAGTATGCATTTTTGAACCTGCTATACGTCTTCCAGATACAGCATTCTGTTGTTCTGAAGATATTTGTCATTTGGGCAGCCAGAAAATCTTTTTCCTGGGACTTTCTCTGTTTACCTTTTGTAATGTTCAGACAGTAGGTTGTCACAGAACTTGCAGTAAATCCATGTTCAGTCTCAGAGTTCTGTAATGATATAAATTCATATACAGGTGTGCTTCTCCAGTGGATGGTCTGCCCTCAGCATAGCTGGGGCTTGTCAGTTACCATGACTTCACATCTACAGATGATCATAATGCTTTGTTACACATCCTGTTAGTGTGTCAACAGTGTCAATATGTACTAAATGCACAAACTGCACATAACGGGAATGCTTACGGAGCCCCTGTAGCAATGGCAATCTAGTGTGGGAGGCAGGACGTGAGCCAACTAAGAGAAGCACATGGAAGAGCTAGCTACTGTGGACAAATGAGGCACAAGTGGAGGAGGCTTTGGAGGCTTGGGGCAGAACTTTGGAGGCGTGGGGCAGAGCTTTGGAGGCATGAGGCGGGGCTTTGTAAGCATGGGGTGGAGCTTTGGAGGCATGGGGTGGAGCTCTGGAGGCGTGGGGTGGAGTTAATCAATGTCTCTGTCCAGAAGACTCATGGACATGGTGGAGTGAGGCGCAACTTAGGGCAGAAAGCTGCAGTCTAGAAGCTCTGAGCATGCAGTGGCTTGGAGAGCTTAGGGACAGTAGCAAGGTCAGGACTGCTGTATGTGAGTCCCCCAGGGATGAATGACAGGAGCTGAGGTTATGAAGAAAACATGAGGGTTTCTCTAGAGCTTTATAGAACATGAAAGAGTGGGTTTTGTGTTAGATACTGAAGCCCACGGAGGATCTCGGGGAGAGTAGCACCGTGAGCTTGTTGGCATTTAGGTTTTTAAAAAAAATCATCTTGGACACTGTCTGAGCATAGACGATAAGGTAGTGTGATAGAATTTAGCAGATTCATTTAACAGTCTGTAAGCAATAAATATTGCCTGAGCTTTAGTAACCACCCTAGACTGGCGAGAAGTGGTGGGGCTTGGGTTAGAACAGACAGGCTTGAGAATAGATTCATTCTGAAATTAGAGTGAGCCAAACAAACCAAGGGCTTGTGATCTGAGCAGTGTCTTGAATGTGCTGTGTCTTACCAAGATGTGGACATCTTTCTTGGGCATAGAATTAGAGTCGCTTCTTAATGTACTCTTCTTTGTCTCCCTCCCTTCCCTTCCTTTGGGAGCCATGGCAAGTGCAGGGCTCAAGAGGGGCCTAGAAGGTGGAGAGTATAGCTAGGGAGGCAGCCAGGGTAATTAGAAACTTGCTACATACAGGAGATTGAGCCAGAATGTCAGTATATTGAGAATAAAAGGAACTAGGTCTATCAGTGATGGCTAAGGAAAGATTAAGAAGGAATATGAGGTATTCAACTGGAAGTTTCATGAGTTTGAAGCACGTATGTATAATGATACAAAAATATATACAAAAAAAATGGAAGGAAAAAAAAATGAAATCCTGTGATCAGATGATCACTTATCAGCGGGAACACACTAGGTGCCCAGATCCTGGCTGGCAAATTCCATCTGCTACCAAAAGAGAAAATGGTGCCCCTTGAAGGAGCTGCTAGTGGGAGGCATATTATCACAGTGGCTCTGAGTGCTGAGAATGAGGAAGCTGGGCATAGTTCAGTGACAGTTGAGATTGAGTTTTGTCAGTGTCTCTAGGATCAGGGAGGGAGGTGACCACATTGGGGTGGAGGAAAAGCTCATCAGAAATGATGACAGCACAGAACTCAGGTCAGCATGATGGATGGGCCATCTGTGCACACAGAGTAGTGACTGAAGTTGGGGTGGTGTGTAGAAGTAGTGCCGATCAATGCTGAATCTTCATCAGCCTGAGAAATGGGTAACCGAAAAGCTTCAGCAAGAATCTTTAGACTAGAAGGTCTGATGAGCAGTATAATGACCACGCCCCTCCATCCCCAGCTGCCAAATCAGGGTCTTGTTCCCTGGCAGCTGTGACTATGTTAACTCATACGCAGAAAGAGACTTTGTATATTTAATTCAGTTCTCAAGAATGAGCTGATTCTGGATTATTTGGGGGAGAGAGGAGTGGAGGCAACTAAATGTCAAAAAAATATACTTATAAAAAGGACTTTTTAAATGTATTACACTTTATTTACTGATTGTGTAAACACATCACAGTGGTTGTGTGAGGTCAGAGAGCAATTTGCAGGTACAGGAGTTGGTTCTCTTCTATCATTATCTGGGGCCCTGTAACCAGAGTCAGGGTGTCAGGTTTGGCTGCAGATGCCGTTACCCACCGAGACATCTCGCTGGCCAGGAGGCTAGCTTGGAAGATGCGTATATCAGCCAGTTTTCTGTTGCTGCCATTAAATGCTAAAGAAGTATACCTTGATAAGAGGTTTTAGTTAGTTCGCAGTTTGGGGGATGGCAGTCTAAGCAGTATGATGTGAGCTTTGGCCAATGCTTCTCTAGCTGCACTTTATCATGATGACCTGATAGTGGGGGTACCTTGAGAGGTCACGTAATGGGACTAGAAGCTAGAGAATACCAGGGGCCAGCCTTTCTGTTTATAAAAACCAGCTCTCTCAGGAACTAATAAGATCTTACATATGCATGTAAATCCTTTGAAGGCAGCTCCTCCAGTGACCTAATGACTCCCCACTAAGGCTCATCTCTTCCATCACTGTGCTGGGGATCAAACTTCCAACACATGGACCCATGTGGGATGGACTCAAACCATATCAAAAACAACCAAGGGAGAGAAGGGGGCATCTGTGAGTGGGAAAGATAAAGGTGCCTTCCCGGGGAACTCCCAAAGTGATAGAGCTGCATTGTGATCTCTATTTTAGCCCAGACAATACCACTTCATGCATCTGGCCTCCATAACAATGAGATAATAAATTTGTGGTGTTTTGAACTACTGGTTTTATGGTAATTTGTTATAGCTGCAAATAGGATAACTAATACAGACTATTTTAGGCCATTTGTTCAAGTACTTTAGTTTTGAGTGGGGAGAGGGGTCTGTAACTAGCTACAAGGAATGATCTTCGTATCTGTGGTATACAAAGTCTAGGAAGAAATCAGTTGTCATTTGTATTCAAGAATATTTTCTATGGATCCCTCACAGATGTCTACCACCTGAGTTTTTGAGTTTTTATTGTCTATTTGACACAGCTTAGAGTGTGGCAGGAAGAAGGAACTCCAACTAAGGATTGCTCAGACGAGATTGGTCTGAGATCATGCCTGCCTTGGTTGATTGATGTAGAAGAACCCAGCCTACTGTGCAGCACTACTCTATGATCTGGATTGTATAAGAAAGAGCCGAATATGAGCCACTGGGTGAGCAGCAGGCAGCTTTCCTCCATGGGTTCTGCTCCGAGTGCTTGCCTAAGTTCCTGCCTGACTCAGTGATGGCTTGTGACCTGGAAGTATATGCTAAATAAATCCTGTCCACCCCACATTGCTTTTGCTCAGAATGTTTTATCATAGCAATGGAAGGGGACTAGAACACCTCCCTCTGCTTAAACATTTTTCATTGTCTCATTGGCTACATGAGTACAAACCTTTAATCTTTTGATATTACTAAAAGAAAATTTACATCATTAGTTTATAGGAGATATTTACTGGTGACTAATGGGAAGGGTTTAACAAAAAACAAGTTAGAGAGGATAAAAAGAATCATGTTTTATAAAGAAAAATGATGCAAATAGAGTCAACAATAGGAAAAAACTGTATCTCTTATTTGTGATATTCTTTGTGATATTAGCAGCACAATGCTTTCAAAAGCTGTGCATATACAGTAAACCATGTATTTTAAAATTATTTTCAATATCAAGTCACAATATGTGAATGAATAAGACGAAACAATGTCACCAAGGTTGCTAAATTCATACATGGAACTTCAGCATTCATCTCCCTCATGGAGAGCTCTGAGAGTCTGAAATTATGTCTGTGGACCAATTTGTATGATGGCATCATTTTTGAGAACTGATAATTCCCCTTATTATATCTCTGTATAAAAAAACAGAGTAGAGTACCCTTCCAGAAGGCCAGTCAGTATCCTTAGACTATGTTGTGTAATGAAAAGTCCTCATTGTATAGTTGATCATCTCTGATGAATTTACATTGCTTTGAAATAATCTGAGTGATGTTTATAATTGTGTTTTCAAGCATTTTATGAAAATAACTGCTTCATGTTCCAGCAAATGATTCATTCATTTGTTCTGAGCTTTGATTGACGTGGCCTATACCCTGAGTATCAGGTCTATTCCCCATTGCCAGAGTGATGCAGTGACTTCCTGTGAGGAGTTTTCAATTGAGGCTAAAGGTCAATCATTGCATCAGTCTCCATTTGGAGCTGAATCATTCCAAGCCTCTCTGGGCTTGATCTTAACCAGTGCCTAATGTTAGTGCTTTCCTATGAAATCTCTGTTTGCTCTCAGCTTTAAGTTGAAATGCTCACAGATAGTTTGACTTTTTAAGCATATTGAGGAGTGTAATGGAAGTCTGGGCATGTATCTGTTTGTGTGGGTGCACATATGTGTGCCGTGTGGAGGCCAGAGTTTAACCAGGGGTGTCAGTCCTCAGTAAGGGCTGTCCATCTTGATTGTTTGGGACAGAGTCCTTCATGAAAGGCTTAGAATTTGCCTAGTAGGCTACCCTGGCTGGTCAGCATGCCCAGGGATCCGCAGCACAGATCTTATAAACACAGGCCAATGCACCCAAGGCTCTGTATCAGGTTTGGCCATTGAACTCAGGTCCTCCTGCTTCTGTGGCACACACTTCACTGACTAGGTTGGACCAGTCCCAGGGATTAAGGTTTGTTGTTGTTGTTGTTTTAGTTTTTATAGTAGACATTTAGAATATTTAATTGAGGATGAATTCACTGTTTTTTTTTAAACTTAAAAAAATAAAAAAGAAGAAGAAAGAAACAACACTGGAACTTCAGACATTTTACCAGTTAGTACCTCCTTTGACTTGCTCACTGACTCCTACAACTTCACAGCCATATTCCTAGTCTAGCTAGGAAGTAATTTCAGGTGGTTAGAATGTATTACATGTAAAGTCATTGCATTTGTACCTGGCAGTTTATCTTGGGTAGTGATTTTAATGATTCAACCTTTGCTTATCACCCATGCTATTTCTTCTCTCAATGTTAAGAGATGCAATTGTTTCTGTTTATTTTGGGTTCCTCCCACTGACACAGTGGCAATTTGCAAAAGTCATATGGGCAAAATTATTCTTGCCTAAGCACATTTTTGGATGTTCTTGTTGTATATAACTGAACATTGTAAAGCACTGGGATTAATTTTGAAATACACAAGTTAAATATTCCTGTTGAAGATTTGTTTACTTTTGTTTGGTGTGTGTCTGCGTGTGCGTGTGTGTGTGTGTGTGTGTGTGTGTGTGTGTGTGTGTGTGTGTGTGAATGACTGTGTATAGTTATGTGCATTGTGCATACCTGACGCCCATGGAGGTCAGAAGGCAGTGGATCCTCTGGAACTCAGGTTTTAGGCAGTTGGGGGCTACCATGTAGGTGCTAGGAATTGAACCTCTGCAAGAGCAGAGCCATCTGTCCTGAGTTTGGACAGTCTTGATCTGAAGATATTTGGAGTAGAGATCCTCTGTCAGGACCATTCATGCAAATGGTCCAAAGCAGAAATTCAAAGCAGAAAGAAAAGAACATCTGGCCCTGGATGCTTTGCATGAGAACCCTGGCCCATGTGTGCAGCTCACAGCTGAAAGTTTTTGGCTCCCCTGACTGAGATCTCTAGAAGTTAAGCATGTCTTTGTCTTACACCTCATTCATTTATTTGTGCTAACGCAGCACATCCAGTAACACCCCATTTATCTGGTCATTTTCCAGAATCCAATGGAATTTTCCAGGTAACTGATCATAAATTAGTTTTCCAAGTAACTGAATCTCACACCTTGAAGGACTGAACTCTTTTCAGTGTAGCCATAATGGCAGAAACTTTCAGTGAATATGTATGTATTTTCTTCCCCTTTACTTTCTTGTGGATTTGTAACCAGAGACTATCTAACGTAGTTTGGCTTCTTGTCTGATGCGTCTGGGTGACTGTTTCTAACCTGGCACTCTGGCTCACTTCCTTATCTTTAAATTCCCCCTGCCTCAGTAGACTGGCAGTTGTCTCCATATCCAGGAGCTTTTCTTTCTCTAGAAATTTCTGGTCTTATTCTCCATGGTCCCTTGAGAATTGTGGGTGATGCTAAACAGAGCCTAGGAAGGCAGGAAGGGCGCTCATGCTCCTTTGGTGGTGCTTGTGTTGGATTTTCACATGGCCACCGATTGTTTCTGACTTGGAACTGCATGTCACTGACTCCTGGGATGTCCCTGTCCCTTCACTGCTCACCACAAGTTAACTGCACTCAAGGAATTCTGGGAACAAGCCAAGTTTACGTATATCCGTAGTGAGACTCTTGGCTCCAAGCCTATGGATTTTTTTTTATTGTTTTATCTGTTTGTTTCTTCCATAGCTATGTGTTAACATTGCTAGCAGTCTTAGTGAGTAGACCAGACCATTGTTGGTTTGTTTGTTTACAATGCAGGGGTTGTACCTAGGCTCACACATGCGCTAGATGAGGCCTGTGCTGCTGAGCTGCATCGCTGACTGCATGTTTGCTCTTGATGGATTTTTCTGGAAGTTTGTGTTCTGGGATTTCTTTTCCCTTGGTGTTACTGCTTTTGTACTTTGTTTTTTACCCTCTTTACAGCCCTTGCCAGTTTCTCCCTGGATCCCTTGCATCGACTCTCCAGGTTTCACCTGTCTTCTTTTCTATCACCTCTATCTTCGATGCCCATTCCTCTGCTGTCTCACAGTACTTCCTTATCTGAGATTGTTTAGGATTTTTTTCCTTCTGCTTTCTTCAATGACTGTTTCTACTTTCTGGAATAATTTTTCTTATATTGTGGTAAGGAAATATCCCAGAGCTCTCCCCCTGTGGCAGATTTTAAGTGCACAGGACTGGTGAGTGCCACTGCAGCCAACGCAGCATGTATCTGGTACACACTCAGCGTGCGTGTGTGTGTGATTTTTATATGTCTCCTGTTTTACCCTATCCCTGCCCCTGTCTGTATGTGTTATTCTTATTCTGTGAGCTTGACCATGGTTGAATCTCCTCTTAGAAGAGTCCTGCAGTGCCTGTTGTCTGTGGCTGTGTTATTTCATGTAGTGCACTGCCCCTTGACATTGGTGTCTCCTATCTTTGCACACCCTACTAGATTTCATCTAGATTAAGAGTCTGGCTTACATCCCATCATACCCACACCATATTCTCTTTGTCCTCTCTGACAGTGGGCACTCAGACACACCAGTTGTGGCAGATACAGTGGTAAACATTGACTATGGTGACATCTCTTTCATGCACTGATTCAGTTCCTTCAAGTCATAGTCATAGCCAAGAATGGGATGGCTGGGCCACATAGTCACCTCACTGTTGTTTTTGAAGAACCACTCCCCTGCTTTCCATAATGGCTGAACATTTATTTACATTCCCACCAGGGTGTGCAGAGGAACATTAGCCCACATGTGCCAACCCTTAGTGCCTTCAGCTTATTGATGCTAACCATCTTGTATCTTACCTCTACTTCGGTCTATAACTCTCACTTGCTATATTCACTTTGGCCTCAACCTTTCATGTTGCATACCCTTGAACATCTGAAGGTCAGCAATTGTCCCTTTGTAGATGTCAACAATATGCTTGAGAGAGGATGATCCAGGGCCAGAGAGAGAGATTGCACTTTCTGTCAGGTCTGATGTATGAGTTTGATCCCAGACACACAACTGCCAAGGAGAGTACTTGCTCCTGTAAGGGTAAGTTGTCCAAGCTGTCCTCTAACGGGCATCGGTGTGTGCTTGTGTGTGATCTCCCCTCTACACACAAGCAAATGTGTGCACATACATGCACATACACATAAGTGCATGGATGTGCAGTTTTTTTTAAAAAAGAGTTTTAAAAATTAAACACCTTGCTTTAGTGGCTCCTCCCACTGCCTGTACTCAGGATAAGTCTCTCCTCCCACGTCACCTAGCAAAACTAAAAAGCTATTTGTATGGAGCAAGATCTTTCTGCTAAGAATATATGAGTCCTTGTCATATATTTGGAACTGTCACAGAGGCTTTGTCACTTATGAAAGCTCATTGATTGCTTCAGTGTTAAACATGGGCAATATCTCTTTACACTGGTTGGCTATGGAGGTTTTGAGGAGGAATTGGGCAGAGCCCTTGCCTTTTTTGAGTAGCAAGGATTCTGTTTTCAGAAGCATAGCCATTTTTTCTCCAGAACTCACTATGATTTAGGGGCTAAATTAGGCTTATATTAAAAAAAAAAAAAAAAAGGTAGCACACTTTCGCACTTTTCTTCTGGTGGAGCTGTGAGCTTCTCTCTGGTGGAGGACTCCTAAGCTGTGAGCTCCTCTCTGGTGGAGGACTCCTAAGAGATTCTTCATTACTGGTCCTTAATTAGGTTGGATAATGGGTCATGCTCTTCATTCCTATAAACTTACTTGTAGAAAAACCACTTCATAGAAAAATAATTGAAATGCTTTAAGCCAATGTAATAGTGTCAACAGGCGGCACACAGAGCGATCTGCTTACTTAGAACGAGCAATGCAGCATGCTCTAATGACCATGGTCCTGCTGGGCTGAGGGTCTGGGGTGGTAAGAAGAAATGCAGCTCAGATGAATAAAGTATACCACTTTATCCCAGAACTCTCACAGCTCACAAAAGGTGTGTACATTAATTTCCATTAGAGTGTTTGTGTTAAGTGTGGGTAGCCCTTTATTACATCAAAACAATGGAAAACTGTGGTAGGAATAGTCCCTTTGATTTGTTGGCTTAATTTTAAAATAACTTGTATGTTATTCTAATTAGCTCCTTTAGTGTCAAATGTTACATTCATAAATTTATGGCTTGCACACTTGTAGCATTTAAGTACCTGGTACCTTATGGTAGGTGTGTGTGGTTGGAGCACATTTAGATCATCATACAGACACAGTCACCCTCCTGGCTAGCTGTGTGACCTCATGAAGGTGTTTTAACATTTCTAGTGGAAAGTTTTCTCAGTTCTAAGAGCCTAAGAGCCCAAGTGACCCCTTAGGTTTTCCCCACTTACAATATTCCTTTATTATAGGACAAAATATGTCAATTTAGGTCTTTATTTCAAATTAATGACTAATCTATACACCTTATATATGTATATATTTATGTACTTATATAACTACAATACACATACACCCATAGTTAGAAATTTGGACATTGTCATGAAAAATAAAAGTTCTTTTCACTGTCACTCAGGCAGACTGAGGGAAACCACAGTCTCCGTGTCAGAACTAGCAGTTAACTGCCCCATACATGTATATGCACATGTGTGTATCTGTCAATCATCAGCTAGTAGAGTTCCACACTGCATACTTTTCCTTTCACCTTAGACTCAAAGTCATGTGACATGCCCTGAAAATACTTACTGTTAATCAATGTCTAGTAGCTGTAACTTATAAATTAATTAGGAATTTAAGTTTTAATTCTTTATCTTTTAAATTAATTCTTAATGTTTCCCTTTGCATGTTTGAGTTGGCAGAGTAATTTAAAACAGAAATCTATGTGTGCGAAAATGCCCAGAAGTCAATAAAGCAAAGCACTAGCAGCGTTCGTATCAGATGGTGATGTTGAACTGGTTTTGTGGGGTTTTTGATTGTTTGTTTGCTTTTACTTTTTTGCTTATTTTTTATTTTTAACAATTGACATTTCAATGGGAAAATGCACTTTAATAGAAAGTATTGTGCTGTTATGAAGGAACTATCAATCAATACTTACTTAATTGAATTATAAAATCATATTCTTTATTGACTATTAAATTACACCTCATTAAAATATTTTATTGTTATTTTTCTCAGTCTCTTTATTTTTTTAATTGAAGTGTAATTTACATATAATAAAACACACAGATTTTAACTATATCCTTAATGAGTTTTTTAACCCACTGCCTTCAAAACAGTCTAATCATCTGACCATAAAACTGCTCAATCCGTCTTTCCCACCCCAGCAACCACTGCTCTGCTGTCGTCCTGGACTCATTTCTTCTGTTTCCAGTGTCCTGTAAATGAAGCCACAGCTCCAGTAAGCTTGTAAACCCTTGTTGCTGCCTTGTGTCTTCACTGTTGAGTTTAGCATACCCACCCCATGTCTCTGTCTTAATGTTTAAGCAGCTGGTTCAACATCACAGAAGTAGGGAGAGAGCAGAGCCTGAGTCTTGGGTCTGTGTGGCTTCCAGCTCTGGTCCTGAGTTCTAGCACACTGCATTCAGGGGTTCCTGAATTATACAAGTGGAAAGGGGAGGACCTGAGGGTGAAGCTCGTGAGATGTCCTGCTGAGGGTCTTGTATTGCATTCCTTCTATGTCTCCCACTTCAGCATCACGTGAGGTGTGGCAAATGTGTTGCCTCCTCCCTAAATAAAATTCTAAGTTTTTCTTGCTCTGATACTGACGAAGCAACCACAGTGACGGGTCTCCCCAGTTGCTGACTCTGAGCCCTAGAAGCACAAGGATCTTGGCAATGCTTGACTGGCTGTAGATTTGTCTGATGTTCTGCTTCAAAGGTGACAGTGTTGTTGCCAACAGCCATGTGTCTGGTTGGGGTGAACATGCCTAGGTCCACGTTGTCACTGTTTTGTGTGTGTGTGTGTGTGTGTGTGTGTGTGTGTGTGTGTGTGTGTGTAACATCCTAGGTGTGGCTGATCTGAGCCTCCCTCTGTGTGAAGATGGGGGGTAGGGCAGTCTCTGGCTGGTCTGGGGGATCATCTTCATCACAGCAGTGACTGAGCCTCCTTTGTAGTCCTAGTCTGATTTGGATGGATGGCATGAATGTCTTAAGTCAACTTGGCTATTTTTTTTCCTCCCTGCCAGCTCTGGAGCTTCTCCGGGTCAGCTGTGACTGGAGCCTATCCCTCTGCTTACTACTGTAAGGACTCACAGCT
>NW_022196905.1:135796943-135841943 GCF_008632895.1 Mastomys coucha
GGGTCAGCTGTGACTGGAGCCTATCCCTCTGCTTACTACTGTAAGGACTCACAGCTGCCATGTTGTGGGCTCCTGTGCAGCCTTTACTCTGAAAAAGAAATCCCAGGACCTGGGCTGTGGCTCAGTTGGTAGAGTTCTTCTTAGCATTCATGCCCAGATACATGAACCTGACATGGTGGTGCATTCCTGCAATCCTTGTGTGTGGGTGTAGAGTGTGCAGACAGGAGAACCAAGAGATTAGGGTGGAATCCCCACTTATGTGATAAGTTGGAGAGACCATTGTGGGCCAGAAGAGACCATGCCTCAATTAAGAAGTTTTAAAATGAAATTAAATAGACTGCATTAGTAAGTTCCCTTATTTTAATTGTGAGGAAGGTTTAGAAATACTTTTTGCATGTTCTATAATATGATGATGTAAATAAATGTTATCTTGACTCCACCCCTCTTCCTATTGCCCTGACAACTGGCACATTACCTTTCGTAGTAAAGCGGATCTGCTGTTACATAGATGGGATGGTTGGTTGATCTGTCCTGCTAAGGAACTCACATTTTATTCCTCTACATGTGGGATCTGGAGAAGCTGCAAGGTCTCCTTGGAGGCACTTGGATTGGCCTTTAGGGGTCTTCAGTTATCACCCCCTACCCCACCCCAAAGGCCACAGAAGTGGGGGAAGACAGAGGGTTCCATTTAGGTTGGAGCAAGAAGTCTTCACTTAAGAGCCTGAGTAGCATGTTATGGCCACTGAGGTTGTGTTGGTTTCTTTATGTCAACTCCATGTAAGCTAGAGTCATTTGGGGTAGAGGACTGTCAGTTAAGGAAAAAACAACAACAACAAAAAAAAAAACCCAAACGTTTCCCTACGATTTGCCTGTGGGCAAGTCTGTGGGCCATTTTCTTAATTAGTGATTGATGTGGGATTGTCCATCCCACTGTAGGTGGTGCCACTCATTACCAGGTATTCCTGCAAGTGATGAGGAGCTAGCCGGTAAGCATCACTCCCCCATGGCCTTTGCATCAGCTCCTGCCTCCAGGTCTCTATCCTGACTTACTTAGATTGTAGACTTCTAAGTGAAAGTATAAGCAAAATAAACCCTTTCTCCCCAAATTGCTTTTGGTTATGGTATTTCATTGTGGTAATAGAAATCATAATTAAGACAGAGCTCACAAGAAAGGGATATATAAAAAAAGCACACAGACTACAGCTTGACTTGATAGTTTAGGCACAGGAGGCATAAGGGGTTTTCTTGGATACTGTTTGTTGGATTCTCTTTTCCATACTTGTTCTTTTCTTTGACAGTATCACCTGCCCTCAGCTTCTTCAACTCTACCTACTACTGACTAATTCAGCTTTACTCAGTACGTCCTCTACCACTATGAGGACGAGAAAAAAATCCTGATTGGAATTTACTAGTAGCATCTCAGGGTACCCTGAAGCAACCTCTTACAATTGTTTATTAAAGATAAAGGTGACTGTTTCTGTTTTAACATTATTTTAAAGATAGGAGATACACACACACACACACACATACATATGAACATATATACATATATATATATATATATGCACACACATGGTTTTAAATAACTATTTGAGTGATAGAAATATAGTTTTGTTGGTAGAGTGCTTAGCTAGCATTCACAAAATCTTGGGCTTCATCCCAAGTATCACATAAACCAGACTTGGTGGCATTTATCTATAATACTAGCAATTAGGATTAGGAGACAGGACAATCAGTATTTCAATGTACTCCTTGGCTACTTGGTGAAATTTACGGTCAGTCTGGAATACATGAAGCCCTGTCTCAGAAATAATATTATTAATGTTATAATAAATGTATGATATTAATATATCAATATATTATTATTATTACTGTTTGTGAGGAAATTCAGTGAAAGAGGGGCTATAAAATCTTGCTTTTTCTCTCTAGGTAGGATAAAAGTAGAGTGAGTTTTAGGTTGAAGGAGTTTCAGGCAGGATCAGTGATGTTTTCATCAGTTTTGAAACATCCTCCAGGGAAGAGGTTCCCTCTATAAGACTCTGATCTGAAGTCAGTGGAGATTGGTGGACTTGCTGGACTCACTTCAGAGGAGGGTTACATCTCACCATCCTTAGACCCTGGTATAATTCATGATATACAATAGGTGCTCAGTATGTGGATGTAGAATGAATGACTCAACAAAGCAGCCATCACCATGGTAATTGTGCACGTCGAGGTTTGGCGTGGGAGCCAGTGAGATTAGGAAGAGTTACTACATACATTTCACAACTGACCAACTCGGTACACACAAGAGCCTAATAGGTGAATGACAGGCACGCGTTTCAGGATGATGAATGGCACTGTAATTTGGCCTCAGCATGTGGGCTACGAGTGGCAGAGTGGAAGACACATGTCTCCTGGGGCCTTTGCTGCTCAGCTGTAGTCACATGCCCCAAACCTCCATCCCTTTTCAGATTTTAAGCAAGATATTGGAGAGTTACATGGAATATCTGATATTAAAATTCTAATTTATGATGCTTTAAGGTTTAAAGAAAAGGTATATACAAATACGTGTGTATGTTTGTTCAGTAGACTGATCCACACAGCGGCTTCGTTGAGACAAAACAAGAAGAGGTCCTGGACACAGGGAACCTTCCTCCAAGATGAGGGCAGGGAAGTTTAAGAACTCGGAGAGAGCAGTGGGTCTGAGTCTAACAAGGCATTCGGGAACTCTAGGCAGCAGTGATGGATGTCCACTACAAGGTTTGCTGGGCAGAGGCCGGGAAACTCAAGTGCGTGGTGAATCTCATGGAAGCAGGGCAATCCGCATCACATTGTGTACCTGGCTCGCAGCATCATCGTAAAGGGCTGCACTGTTATTTATGTGTTTTGGGGATCAAATGTATTTTTTTGAAATTTATAATCTTCAAAATCTGGATATATATTTATATATATATGTGTGTGTGTGTATGTGTGTGTGTGTGTGTGTGTGTGTGTGTGTGTGTTTTAAACAGAGTCTCATGTAGCCCAGGCTAGCACTGAACTCACTCTATGTAGCCTAGGATGACCCTGAACTTCTGATCCTCCTGGGTCAGCCTCGTGAGTGCTGGGATCACTAGCATGTACCAGCACACCTGAAGCTTGTGGCACTCGGAATGGAACCCAGGACTTCCTGTCTGCCAGGCAAGTGCACACTACCAACTGAGCTAATAACCCAGCCTGACATTATTAGTATTTTTTTCTTATAAACCATCATGCTTGCATCTATAATAAAATCCTTTAAATAGGTACAGGAAGTTTGCAAAGGATTTAGCAGAAACAGAAAGAAATCTCTATTTTTAGAGCATCTCTGTACATGATGGAACAGACGTCGTCTTGCCCGCCGAGCAGAAGTTCTGACAGCGGATCCGTTTCCAGGAGGTTTCGTTTGACTGGAGGGAAGCCCACTTGCAATCCCAGGGCTAATTCCTGTCATGCTAACTACCAAAGAACAGATTTCCAGAGTCTCTCAAGTTTGACAGAATCATTTCCATTTAGCTACATTTTGTTTGTTGGGTGAGGTTTAAAAAGAATGAGCAAAGTAGACCCTTGGTAATAGCTAGGTATGTCCTAAGGAGTAAAGCACTGGATTCGTAGAGAATGTTTTGTTTTTCTGTTACTTGTTGAAAGCGTGTACTCAATTATAAATGATTCTCACTTTTTCACAGAGTTAGAAGTTGTCTAGTAGGACACAAAGCAGTCACTTACTGTACTCCATCCCCGTGTTCCGTAAGCTCAAAGCAGTGCAGATGATCTGCTCGCACTGCTATGCTGAAGTGGGGTCTTAGGAGCCATTGAGCGTCTGCGCACTTGGATGCCTTCACACCCCTCTCAAGTGTTTGCATCTGCCTGGAATACTGCGTCCATCCCCAACCTTTCTCTCTCTAATCTGACTCTGTCACTCTTCCCACAATTTTTACGTATCACAGATATAACACTTAGCAGCATTGTTGTGTGTGTGTGTGTCACATATAAAGGTGTATATATTCCTGTGTCTATTCACTTGTGTGTGCAGGTATGTGGAAAGCAGAGGTCAAAGTCACATGTTTCCTTCAGGCACTCTCCATTGTATTTTTTGAGGCAGGGTTTCTCCATGAATCTAGAACTCACCTATTTTGCTAGGTTGGTAGGTCATCAAGCTCCAGGGTGCCCCCCCCTTCATCTCCCAGTTCTGAGGTCACAGGTACATATTGCTTGTGTTAGTACTTGTGATCCAAACTCAGTCTTCATGATTGTAAAACAAATACTTAATTGGATGAGGTAGCTCATATCCCCATTAGGATTTTAATGATTACTTCTCTATTCTACAAAACTGAGCTTTTCAGAGTGTCTACCACTAGTCTGCATTTAACCATTTCCACAAATGCCTGTTAAATTAGATTATAAACATATACCAAGATGGGCATCACCCAATCCATGACCTAGGTAAATAAAGTTCTAACCCATGATGTTATTAAAAGTTCACTAAGCTTAATAGTAATAAAAATAAATGTCCCCACATGTTGTCATTACATAACTCAAAAAAGCACAATAGTATCTTTAATGAGAGGCTAAATATACAGTTTAGTTAGCCTTTGTAAACTAATTAATTAAAATTTTTAACACTTACTGTATTTTAAGACTTTTTTGCATTCATTTAAAAAATAAATATTGGGGGTTAGTCTACAGACATGGCTCAGCAGTTAAACACTTGCTACTCTTGCAGAAGAGCCAAGTTGGGTTCCCAGCACACACATCTGACAGCTTTCAAGCACCCATAACTCTAACTCCAGGGTACCTAACACTCTCTTCTGTCATTTACAGGTGGCATATGCACACATACAGACATACACACACACATACACATAAAAAATGTAAATCCTTAAAATATTAAAAATAAATGACATTTTAACATCAAATGAGAAGCCAAGCATAAACCTAAATTGTCAGCATTTCTATTCAGATTGACAGAATATTGCTCCCTGTGTCAAAGCATGGTATTGTAGAGTTAGGTGTGCCATGGGGGGAAACCACACATCTCAGGTCTAATGACTGCGATGGCTTAAGATGTCACAACTTAGAACATGGTCAGACTCCCCAGTAGTGGTGGTGTAAGGTCACACGATGTGTCTGAAAGCACCATCTCAGTGACTGCTTGGTGACGAGTCAGACTGCAGTCCTTTGGTTCATGAAGGCTGCTCCTACTAGAGCCCTTCCTCTCCTCTCCTCTCCTGTCCTCTTCACCCAGGGCCCACACCGCAGGGAGACATCCTGGATTGTGCCTGGATAGGAGACTCTGCATGCTCAACTGGTTCCTCTGCTGGCATTTGGTAGGGTAGCATTAGAGATGCTTAGTCATCTGTATTTTCATTAATTAAAAATACTTAACAGGGGACTAGGAAGAGGTCTCCACAAATAATGCCACTTGCCACACAGGATTGAGGACCAGAGTTTAGTTAGAAGCCAGGCAGGAGCAACAGGTGACACAATCCCAGTAGGGAGACAGGGATAGTGAGTCTCCAGGGGCAAGGAGGGGAGTAGACTAGCCTGAATTGTTGAGGACCAGGCTCACTGAGAGCCTCTCCTTCAATGAACAAAACAGAGAGTGGTTGAGAAAGAAATCCATTGTCAACTTCAGGGCTCTGCAGGTACACAAACATGTGTACTTGACCCAAGCACATGCAAATATGCATACCCACATGTGGGTATACCATACACACAAAGTTTTTAACAGTATTAAAATATAAGAGACCTGAGTAGATAGAAATCTCTTAAAGTAGCTATTGTCTGTACCATAAATCCTTAAGAAGCAGTAAGAAAGTTTGTTTTTCTTCCCCTTGGGTTATTAGAAAGCCCTTCAGAGATGACACAAGATCTCAAAGGGACCTCTTTTCAAGTTTAGTAGAGAAATGAGAGAAAAACATCAAAGTCAGACTTCTGAGGAGGCCAGTACAAACCGATTTACTCCACTTCAGAAGCTTCCCAGAAAGCGGACCAGGAAATAGGAGGCCAGGAGGACCTTGCTGAAGGCCTCCTGTTTCCCCTCAACTATGACCAGATGTCAAGTGACACCTTGAAGGTTTTCTTCACTGCAAGATTGCCACTGCCATTGCCCTCCCCAGGCCTGGAGAAGCTGAGGTGTGATTCCTTTGTGTGTTCCCAAGTTGCTGCCCAGGTGTCCCATGGCCCACTGTGCTTATGCCAGGCAGGGTATTGTAATGTTAGAAATGGACAAAATGATGCTTGTGTCTATAGCAAGCGAAACTGAGGTACCACCTTAGAAGGCCCCCATTCTCCTGGCTATGTCCCACTCCAGGTAAGAATTGCTCTTTCATGAACACATCACTGTATCTGCAGTGAGAAGAGAGAGGGAGGTGCCAGGCCTGTCCCCAGCAGCAGCCACTCCTGCTGTGGACATGGGGACTTGCCGTCTTGTCATCTGCATTTGATGGTGATGTCCTTCTGGAAGCCACTTTTTTGTAATGGGTAGTGAAGGCAACAGAGTTCCTCAGAGACAGGTCATGGAAGGTAAAAGTATGTTTGTTTACTTCCAGCCTGCAGCAGGCTGCTTGGGACACGTTTGCGGCCGTAGACAGGAGTTCCCTGGGCTTCACTCAGTGTGCTTTGTATTCGAGGGTGATCTGAGCACATTAGCTTCTGAGTTACTTTAAAAGACTCACTTGCTGGTTCACCTTCTAATAAACTCTACAGTAGCATTCTGTTTTTATCATGAAGACACGGCGTTGCTTTTGAAAAATGATCATTTCCTTACTTATAGATTATTATCAGTAGCCATCTATGCTACTGTTCATCTCATTTAATTCATTCCCCAACCATAACAATTGGATAGTTTTCATATTTGAATTATTTTCCTCATAAATTGTGTTATCCTTGGCCAAAGGCTTTTTTCTTTGGTAAATGCTTTTGACTATGTGGCCTTTATAGCATCAATTTCATCTTTAAATGCCTGCGGAGACACGCTTGACTGCTTATAAATTTTCTAGGATAGTTCTGTAAGAATCCTTTACTTTCCAAAGACCATATGTATCCATCCTAGTTCCCAACAGTTTATAACTGCCAAAATAATTTAAAAGGCATTTTCCCCATACAACTTAGTTTAGTGAAGAAACATTTTGTATGAATAAGTGGAGTGGGAAGTGGGGATCCAGCACCCTCCAAGGCAGTGTGGGGTGGGCTATAGTACCTTTCAAAACATTTTGAGGTAGACAGAGGCTGCATTAAGAGTCTGGACATACAGTGTGGTTCTGATTGTACTTAAACAGGGTGTGGTCTGTCGCTGGGTGTTTCTTGTTCTCAGTTGGAACATGTGGTGTTTGCTGATGTTCCCTGGGCAGCTGTTTCTGAATTATGCATTTTAGCCTCTAGAAGTTCAACACATTGACATCTCATCTGGCTTCCTGTTCCTCTGTGTATCTAGGTGATACTATAGTCACCATTAGCACAAACCCTCAGTGGCAGAAAACAAATCAGTGATGTGGATTGGACAGATAGTTTCTACTCTTTGAAGTGACTCAGAGCTGAGATTGATGGAGCAGCCTGCTTCTCAAATGCTGATGATGCTAACTCTCGGGTAGCTGTCTGATATGGTGGACATGCCTGCATATGCACATGTGTCTACTTAGCTTGTAAAAGCCTAAATCCATTGGCTACTCAAACTGAGGAGCTGGGGCAAATGGTCTGGGTACAGCAAGGAGAACTAGTATATATGGAGTACTGCATGGTTGATACCATGCATCTCAGAGAGCATCTTCTAACCAAAGCTAACCATGGAGGAGGCTTGAAAAGATGGTTAACAGGATGTTGTTTGGCACATTTTGACACTGTGCAGAATAAGAGTAACAGCTGGTGTGAAAAAGTTAAGGGATAGAGATGTGGGTATGGGAAAGAAGGTGCTTAGACAATGACCCATGTGCAAGCATGAAGCCCTAGAGTTTGAACCTCAAACACCCATGCATAGGAAAGGCCACAACAGTGCATGTCTATAACCCAGATGCTGAAGACACAGAGAGGCAGGTCCCAAGGCCTTGCTTGCCAGCCAGCCTAGCCTGAATAGTGAGCTCTAGCTCCACTGAGCAACTCTGTCTTAAAAATAAGATGGAGAGAGAGAGAGAGAGAGAGAGAGAGAGAGAGAGAGAGAGAGAGAGAGAGAGAGAGAGACAGAGAGACAGAGAGACAGAGAGACAGAGAGACAGAGAGACAGAGAGACAGAGAGAGCTGACATCAGCCTCTGGTCTGCACAAGTACAAGTATGACAACACATATTCATGCACACTTGTATATGCATACACACACACACACACATACACACACACACACACACACACACACACACATTAACAAGAAGCAGAGACGTATCCCAGGGTCGATCAGTGAATTAGAAAGACAGTCTGCCAAACAAACCTTCCACCTTGTGTCATATGATCAACTGTTAGTGATCAACTTTAGCCAAGATGATAGTGAAAATTTAGGGAGTGGAAAACAGCATGGTGTGGAAAGGAGTGTCCTGCATAGTTGCCCATGTCCAAAAGGTCACCAGTCTTCATCTTAAGTCATTCACATATTACTTACTTGTGTGTCTTTTTCCCACTCATGGGAATTTCTTTAGGTCAGAGGTCATTGCTGTGTACCAAGTATCCTGCATAGAGTTAGAAACAATAATGGGGCTATTGATTTATGGTTGGATACCAGCTGACAGCCCTCTCCCCTGGTGCCCATGTGCCTGTGACTCTCTTTGCAGGGCTCAGCACTTCATAAGGCAGAAGCTGGGCACTGGGGATTGGTGCTGGTAGCTGCTGCTGAAGCAAGATGGCATTTCTGAGATTCCTTATGACTGCTTCTTAATGTCGGTGGGGCCAGCTAGGAGGGCTCATAAAGTAGCAGTAAGATTAGAAATGGGCAAGAGGAATTTGTATCTGGCGAATAGCTTTCTGAACAAATTATACTCATTGCATGCATGGAAGGAAGACATGTGAATGACTCTGATGAAGTCATTTAATAATGTAATAACTCATTCATATTCTTTCTTAGTTAAAAATAATTTATGCATATGGGTGTTTTGTCCACATGTATTGAACCATATGAGTGCCTAGCACTTTTGATGTCAAAATAGGGTGCTGGATCCCCTGGAATTGGAGTGACTAAAGATGGCTAGCCATTATATGGATGTTGGGAATTGAACTCAGGTTCTTTGGAAGAGCAGTCGGTGCTCTGTCTCTCTAAGCCATCTTGCTATATCCCTCATTCATATCCTCATCTGCACACCTTTGTCATCAGGAAGTTTTGAACATAAGCAGATGATTTAATTTTACAGGTATACATGTATCTGTACACATGTGTGAGCTAACTTTGCCTCAGGAATCCCCCGTTACTACTTCCCCACTGCTTGGATACAAATTTGTGTTGCCATATCGAACTTTTATGTAGGTCCTGGGGATCAAACTCAGTTCTTCATGTTTGCTTAATATTAGGTCTAGAAATTAATATTGGACACAAAATAATAATATTTTTACTCTATTTGAAGTGTTTTTTCCCATGCCAGGGATCACATTCAGAGCTTCACACATGCCAAGCAAACACTTGCCCATGAGTTACATCCCCAGACATTAATGCTTTCATACCAGCTATTTAACATTAAAGATTATAGTTTAATAGTCATAATTATTATAATTGACTTGGATAAAATATGAATTCATTGTATAGGTCATGCCAAATTTTGTGATAAATATTTTGGTTTTGGCACAGGGTCTCCTTGTATAGTCTTGGTTGGCCTGGAGCTCACCATGTAGACTAGACTGGCCTCAAACTAATGGAAATCCTCCTGCCTCTGCCTATGAAGTGCTGGGATAAAAGGCTTGTACTCCAACACGAGGCAAAAATTGTTTTGATAGTAAATTGAGATATTTAAATTTTTGCAGGGACAGAGACTATATCCAGGTGATATTTTGATCTCTGGCCTATGAAATGAAACCATATATGCAGTCTATTATTATGATTAAAATGACCTAGGCTTACTGCAATTAAATAGCATTTTTTAAACATATTATTTTTCCCTAATACATACTCTATGGATTCTGCTTAGATTCTTGGCATTCAAAACATGATCCTCTACAAGGCTATGTTGAAGGCTTTCTCCTAAGGGTGGTGTTACTGGGGAACAGTGGGTTCTTTGCAGGATGTTGAAGCCTATCCAAACCAAAGCTCTTCCTGTCTTTGCCTCCCCAGACAGATCTGGGATTATAAGTTCCCCCAACCAACATTCTCTACTTTTGTTTGGTGGGCTTCATGGATAAAATTCAGTCCTCATGCTTCCATAGCAAACACGTTACCAACTGAGACATTTCCTCAGCCCCAAATATACTTTTCTTGCTTCCAAAGTAATAATGGGAAAATAGATCTAAGAATCTACTCTCAAATTCTAGAAAAACCATAGTAGGAGACAATTATCGGCAATGTCCTGTGTGTTGTAAATTCATCATAGTCAAGCATTCAGATGGATCACTTGAATAGATGAAGGATATATGTCTTTGTAAAAATCTGACATGATAAAATTGATACATGTCTTCACTTATTCTATCTGCCATTGGTATAACTGAGTGTTCTAGCAGTCTGTTAGAACATTGGGGTAGAATCAAACCCACGTCTCTTTTGCCTGAAGCCAGTGTGCTGCAGTTTAAATATTCATGGATAATTCCCAAAAAGAGAGAAGAGAACCAGTTGCTAACATATGGCTGTTTTCCTCTATTTTATTGCCACTGTAAGCAGTCATTTAATGAGCATACCTATATCTACACTGATAAGTATATTCATGAATTCCTTTTAATATGGTCATAGGAATGAAGAGGCTAAGTCTGAGGTCATTTGTCTTTTTAAAGAAATGAGCTTGCAAACTGCTCTTCAGAAAGGCCACACCACCTTGGTGGTTTTATCCTCTTGCTACATTTTGTTCCTCTATATTTTTCTCTTCAAAATAAACTACCGTTTGCCATAGAGAAACTCTACCTGACCCCATGTGCCTTGTGTATTGGCAGTGTTCTAATGATGGTTAGACGTCAGCCGATGACAGAGGTGTGTTCTGAGAAATGCATTTCTGGGTGATGTCATCATTATGGGAACATCCCAATGTTCTTATGCAAACTTAGATAATGCAACTCTGTCCCCACCCCAGTCTCTAGATGATGTCAGATGGTAGACCTGATATGTAACTGGCTGCTCTGGGGTGATGGGATACACTGTCTTGTAGTAAGTGTATGAAGTTTTATTTTATTGATTTGTGTGTGTGTGCGTGCATGTGATTTATGCATATATGAATGAAAGTACACACATGTTAGATGGTCTTGTTTTCATCTCCCATATCATCATAGGAGCAAACATCAGACCTCTCTACTACATCCAGCTTTTGTGTGAGTCCTGGGGACTCAAACTCAGGTCCTCATCCTTATGCAGCAAGTGCTTTACTCGAAGTCTGGGCCTTTTATGGCAAACTGTCTTAAAACATCGGGTATATGCTAAAGTAAATGATAAAAGGAATAAACACAAAACCCAATAAAAAACCCTTCTAATCATTATCAATTGTGACCATTGTATGGGATGTGCTTTTGTGTGTCTGACAGGTCAATAGGTTCCTTTAATGATATCACCATAAGTACAAGTTTGTGAGAGTTGAGCTCTGATGTGCTCACACCACACTGAGTCATAGGAGTATTTGGGTCCTGTCATCTCATGGAAATGCTGTGTCTGCCATTAACCAGAGCATCTTTGTGTGACTTATCAGCACAACTTAGGGCTTCCCATGAGATCTCAATGTGATGGTTTGTGTTTTCATTACACATGTGCATGTTTATTTAATGATCTCATGAAGAAAACATCTCTTCCTTATCCCAAACATTACCTTGCATAGTATTAATCAGAGATGTGTGTTAAAATGGAGCATGTGGGGCAATGGCAGGCTTTATTTTTGGAGTGTCCATTTGTCACCAGTGGGTTTGAGAGCTACCTCTCCTCCCTTGTCTCTAAAGCAAGTGACATCCTCCATAGAGCTTGCTCTTTATGACTTCTGTCACCTCCTTTTCTAGCTGGTGGAAAGACAATGTATTTCTGAAGTGTAAGAGCCATGCAGCGTGGAGGCTGGCTCCTCTCTCCAGCTATCTTTCATGCATGTGTGTCTTTGATAGAATCTGGAATTTACTGGACTCATTCTGAAGGCCATGAAATGTATACTTCCCAAGTTCTCATCTTCTGTGAGGATATATTCTTTTGTGGAAGGCTCTACGGGGTTGATTCAGTATTATTGTTTTCCTCCCACATAATTCTTTACATTTGTAAACAGTAGAAACTAGCATTGAAATGGTAATATTTTATCTATTATTTGATATATATCCTTCTGAGCTGTCATTTAAAAGAACTTGAAATAATACAATGTTCTAAATATCTCTTGTGCTAAGGAAAATACCAGAACATTCCCTGCAGAGCAGGGGCTTTATGCCTTTCTGTATTCAGTGTGAAATAGGATAGAGATGCATTGTGAATCATAGAGGCCACCAGGCTGAATTTACTATGTTTACATGCTGTGCTCAGAGGTCCCTGTGCTCCATGCTTTGTTTTTTTGTTTTTAATGTTTAGTTTAGGCTTGAATTATAATACTCTAAATAAATGAAAATTATCACAGGGATATTTTAAACTGGCCCTGGACAGCAGTACCATTGCAGACCTTTCTCTAAATGGCTTTCTTAATGTACAGAAAGGCTTCCCTTTGCCTTTGGTCTCTTACTGTAGACCAACTAACTCATAAGCCGGGGTCTGAATTATGACTTGGCTTTCTTATGCATAAGCTACACTGTCCAAAATTTAGCCAGAAAGGTTGTGGGGGTGGGGATAAACCTTACTTTCTCTATATATAACACTAAAGAAAAACAATGAAGCTTTACTTACAATCTCCTTAAATCTGCAGTAAAATGTATTTAGCTTTGTAACTTCTGTAAACGTTAGCACGGTGATCCTAATACCAATATAGTTAATTTGGGTGAGTAGCTGTTTGTATAGGTACACATTCATATACGCATGCATACATAAGGATCTATGCATATGTCCCCATGCTGTAGCTCAAGTACACATTTACACACACGTACCATATAAACATGCATACATGAGAAAGCATGAGTTACAAAGAATTCATTAAAGAAGCTGCAATGATATCTATTGGTTGCTGCTTGTTTTTTTTTAACCCAAAGAGACTTTTATCATAGTATAAATAAATAAATATCATAGTAAGTTATAAATCTACAAAATCATTTTTTACACCACTATGGCTACTTTTCATCCTGTGTACAACCTCACATAGCTGTGAATGTGTGCTTCTCTATTTTAACTCCCATAGAAACTTGCCTGCTGAGGAACCACTGTTTTCTCTCCTCCAATGGTTGAAGGGTGTTGAACCTCCAGAGTGGGGTTTGGCACCACCCCTCGGCTAATATATTCATTGATAGACTGTGAGCAGCTTTGCCCTCTCTGCCTCATGGAGTTCCTGATGTTTCTATAAACACAAGGTGTTCCCGTTCAGTCTTTGTAGCTTTTATATTGCAGTTATTTGCATTTTATTCCATTTTCTAAATGTAGTGTTTTGATGAATTAATGTACTTAAAATCAATATACTTTGGCAGGAGTAAGAATTATGGGCATTGCACAAGTTGTCAGGGGTTCAACCAGAGTAGTTTTGGCAGCCGCGTGGCCAAAGCTTATTTGTCATGTCCCCTCACCCTTGGCTCCTCTTAATGACAGCTGTCACTCACTGCCTGTGTTGGGATTATTCAGTACAGTAATTCTTCACCTGTCTCAGCCCTTCTGCATTACTACTTTTAGTAGAGATGGAGTAAAAATGAACTTCTAGAACACAACGAAGCTAGGGAGTCCCTGTGCACTTGGCAGATGTCTTCAGACATTTGTGGGTAGTCATTAAAAACTGGAAATGCTTTGTGTAATGCCAACAGTTATTACTATGACAAGTGACATGTTAAGAAAGGAGATGTTTTTAAAGAACTCTTGTCATATTTCCTCCTATTTTTATGTCTTTATATTTCCAGGGGAAAAAAATGCTTTATTGAAGACAAGAGATTTATAGGCATGAGGGTTTTTTTTTTTTTTGTCTTTTTCAGTATTGCTCTAGAGCCTTAATTGTTTTATTAGCTTAAATCTTTTATCATACTTGATTGCTAAAGAAATATTCAAATACGTACCATAACAGTGTTGAGGGAACCCAACTATCTTTTCATAATTTTGTGAACAATGTAAGAGAAAGAATAGTCTAGTTAATGACCCCAGGCCTACTTTTTAAATTCATTGAAACTAAGTTTTAGAAAATTTAAGATGTTTCTTTTCTGTCTTTTCTGGTTTACATATAATAACTATTGCTGGCCTACAATAGGTCTTTTTTGGGAGCTACAACAAAGACAAAAGCTTTTTTTTTTTTTTAAATATGAGAGTGCATCTGTGTATATAATGCAATATTTATTAATATGGGTCATATTACGTTAATATATCTATACCTGATGGGTACATGAATTATTTAAACTGAGCATCTGGGTACTATTTTATGGTATTTGAAATAAAATTAATTTTTAATGTTCATGTGTAATATGATCCTCCAAAATGATCATGGTTTTTAGCTCCAAGTGGGAAATAAACAGAAATGTTTGTCCCAGGTCAGAGAAACTGAAAGTTGGGCACAGCCTTGAAATTAGGCTAATTACGTATGCATTCTCATGCCATGGTGTTAATGATTTTTGAGTCAGTTTTGACCTTGCTTGCATGCCTGTTCAGGTGCCTCCACCCTGCAATTAAAACTGTTCAAAAATAAAACTGCAACATCCATTTGGCTGACCTCAACTTTCCCCCTAAATTTACAAGCTATTTATACAACTGATGACTTTTCAATTTTTTTAATTGAAAGTTTTTCTTAAAGAATTATTTAGACATATAAACTCTAAGTCATAAATTATTGAGCTTTTAAGGATTCTTTTAGAAAGACAATTTATTTCAATTATGTCATTGCTTTGATCATATTCACCCCCATATCCTCCCTTCACATACTCCATCCATTCCTCCTGCTATTAGTGTCTCTCCTTTCCCCACTCTCTGTTCTGCTTTCTCTGTCTCTCTGTCTCTGTCTCTCTCTCTGTATGTGTGTGTGTGCGTGCATTCTTGTTTGGATAGATCATATCTACATGTAATCTGGGAACCATCAACGAGAAAACATGACATTTGCCTTTCTGTCCATCATTTCTTGGGCACTGTCATCATTTCCTTTTTCTCTATAGCAGAATAAGAGAATAGGACTTGTTTGTGTATTGATCCCACACTTTCTTCCTTCCTTCATCTCTTGATGGATATCAGTTTGAGAATGGCCTCAGTGGTTTGTGTTTCACCAAGACACAGCAGTTCAGTGGGAGATGCCATCCTGTGAGTCCCAAAGGTTGCTGGCAGTGGAGGGCCAGGCACTTGGTAGGAGTTTAGGACTCCTGCTCTCTCAGTTGCACTGGTCTCCAGTGCCTGGTAGTCTTCCACCCAACTTGTATGGGCTGCCATTGTTTGACTAAAGGGGAGAATTTGCTAATTCAGTGCCTTATTTTATATCCTTTCCCTTTGGCATTATTTTCCCTTTTCTGATTCACATTGGACAAGTTCCCTCTTCTTGATTTGATTCTGAGCTGGACTGGCCATAGAGCAGGATCTCACTTTATTCACGGCTGTGAATCACATGGAGCCATTTATCTAGGCTGTCATGCAATTTGCTAATTAGGTCATTTCTCGGGGTAAAGAAAATGAAAAGGCTCTGAAATAATCATTACCTTCTCAGAACAAAGCAACAGCAGTCAAGCGCTCTTGCCACCTTTTATTCTGATGTCTCCTACACTCAAATGTGGAAGTTCGGCTCCTACTATAGCAGTACCCACATTCTTCCCTTTATCTAGATAGTGTTGGCAGCACCTAAGGCTGAAGTGGCTCCTTACGGGGTGAGGAGGTATGTAGTTCCAGCTTACGCATTAAGATGTGTGTGCACATGCACGTATATTTTTAGGTGCACACACTTGTATGCTGATGTCTGAGGTCAGCAGGTCAGCAGGCCACATCAGATGCACTTCTCCAACTGTTTTTTGTTTGTTTGCTTGCTTGTTTGAAATAGGGAGCTTACCAGTTTCTGCTAGACCTGTCTAACCTGTGATGATGATGGACATCACATTTATGCGGGTGCTAGGGCTGTGTCCTTGGGCCCTCATACATTCCCAACAAGCCCCCTGCCCACTTGTTTGGCTCCAGTTCCTCAGTTTTTAAAAATGATCAAACTAGCTGGGCGGTGGTGGTGCATGCCGTTAATCCCAGCACTTGGGAGGCAGAGGCAGGTGGATTTCTGAGTTCAAGGCCAGCCTGGTCTATAGAGTGAGTTCCAGGACAGCTGGGGCTACACAGAGAAACCCTGTCTCGAAAAACAAAAAACAAAGAACAAAACAAAATAAAAAAATCAAACTAAAAACATGTATAAATATGTGAAGAAAATATAAAGTAGGAAATAGTAAAAGTATCTCATAAAAGTTGTTCTCATATAGATGCATATGTATTTGATCAGTTTCCTTTCTGACCTTTTCACAAATTTAATTATTGTCTTATACTGCATAACAGAAGTGGGTTTCCTGAGTACAGCATCACTGTAGAAAGGGTGAAATTTCACAGGGCTTTAACTGTGTTGTGTAACATTCACAGAAGTCTAGGAAGTAGCTATTTTCTACAGGTGAGAGCTAGATCTTGTTTGTTATCAAGGAAGAAAAAAGGAGGAGAAGAAGAAGAAGAAGAAGAAGAAGAAGAAGAAGAAGAAGAAGAAGAAGAAGAAGAGGAGGAGGAGGAGGAGGAGGAGGAGGAGGAAGAAGTAGCAGCAGTTCCAGGCTAAAGAAAACAGACCTGATTCTCGGTCCTCCTCCCTGTCAGGTACAAAATAATACAAGAAAGTACAAGAAAGAAGCAGGTTTTCTAAAGGTAGCAGAAAGAAACTAAACTGTGGTGAGGCATCAGGAAAAGAAGGCCATTGTTATTGTAGGACTGTTCTTATTGCCTTGACAAACAAAGGCATTCCCTGACCTCTGAACTGGAGTCTGAGGCATCCTAGTGAGTCTCCCTCCTGCTCTGGATCAAATAGGAACTACCTACCCAGGAGAGCTTAATTGATATTTCTGTATCATTCTGCCAAGATCAGAATAGGTCACCTTCACAAGAATCCATGGAACACTTGGTAAGATGGAGCAGGCATTGGACTATTGACATTTAAGACAGTTATAATTATGTGGAGAGATCTTTGACCACCCAGAGTAAGACTAGGAATCCATAACAGAAAGACAGTAGAAGAATCTCTTCATGAAACTACATGCTCTTAAATTATGCAAGGGCCATAGAGATGAACTTATGGGAAACAAAAATGCATAGAAATGAGTGAGAACAAAAGAATATCTATCAAAAGAAGTGTGGTACAAGCAAATTTGTTTTGAGGGTGCATTTTGTAGCACCAAGTCCTCATGTTAAAAATGAAGAGTAGTTTCCATAACAGTCCAAGTGACTCAAAAATTACGAGGGGGCTAGGGATAGAGCTTGGTTGGTAACGTCTCTCCTGCTATGCCGGAAGCCAGAGGTACCACTCCCAGCACTGCTTAGGCATTCATTGCACATGCCTGCAATGCTAACACTCCCAAGGTGGGAGGACGATCCCGAGTTCAAGACCTGGCTACGTCTCAAAAAAGGTTATTAAAGAAATTGTGGAAGAAAGGAGCTGTAGAGTGTATCTCAGAGCTCTAGAGTCCTGTGCAGGATTCTATTCTCAGCACTGTCCCTCCACCCTAAAAATGTAAGTATGCAGTGTTGAGGTAGAGGAGCAAAATAAGCCCACAGCAAATGAAAAAAAAAAGCAAAAGTCAGTGCAATCAAAGACAGGAAAACAATAGAGAAAAATTAGTGAAGCAAAAAATCTGGTTATTTTGAAAATACAATCAGTTCATAGACCTCTAGCAAAATTGAGAAGGCGGAAAAAAAAAAAAAAGAAGAAGAAGAAGACATACTCTGCTAAATGTCAAGAATGTAATGAGACAATACTACAGACCCTGAAGCCATGGAAAGAATAATATAGAAGAATTTCACACTCATAAATCTGCTGAATAAGAAGTAATAAAAATCAGTTTGTTAAAATTAAATACACAGGGAGTACAAGCCACACTGGGGAATCTGAGTAAGAAAATGGATTGTACCTATGTCAGATCCTAGTTATTAACATAGTATAGTTATTCAGAATTACACTGCTGGGGGTAACTGAATGAAGGATACTCCAGGTCTCTCTTTATCCCTTACAGCTATGTAAATATACAATTATTGGAATAAAATTTTCAATTACAAAGGAAAGCTTACAAGGAATTGCTTCGAGCTGAGCCTGTGTTCTCATTCAGGCATTTGAACCTCCATGCTGTTCTGAGGATTGCATTGCTAGTGGTTTTATGCAATTATATATAATCACACTGCATATGTATCAAAATGTGCGTTTCTATATGAACAGTCAGCTCTCTCTATTATCAGATTATGCATCCTTGCATTCAACCAACTGGGTTGAAAATATACAGGGAAAAGACATCTGTATTGAGCATAAGCTGACTTCTTTTGTCTCCTTATTGTTCTCTAACCTTTATAGTTTAACACCTCTTTACATGAAATTTATATTGTATTGGTATCACATTTAAAAAATGATTTAAAATAAGAAGGTATATGTACACTAATTATATGCAAATTTTATGCACTCTTTTTAATGTTAGCTTTTATATTTCTGGATTGAGTATCTAAGTAGGGTTGAACTCTTGGAATAGTGCCCCATCAATCTCTCAATACCTCTCAATATCTTTCAATATCTTTCAACTTCTCTCTCTTTCTCTCTCTCTCTCTCTCTCTCTTTCTCTCTCTCTTTCTCTCTTTCTGTCCCTCTCCCCCTCCCTCCCTCCCTTTTTTCTTACATTGAAGTTATATAAATATATGAATAAAGAGAAATATAAAGAAATGTATTTTTCTACTTCTTTATTGCCAGAGATTAATATTAAAGGTTTTTGAGTTGTTTTTTTTTCTTTCTGATATTCAAGGAGAAAGGTTTAAAGGTTTTCATTTCTCTCACATAGTTTAAAAGTTCCATTAAGTATTGACACTTGAAGTCATCAAAGTCTCATAAACTAGATATGTCCTTTTAGATAGGACTGTACTGACGTGGGTAATATGGCTGTCATAGCAGACATTGTGCATTTTATAGAAATGGGAATTTCATATGCCTTGTCTTCTCATATAACCACAGGACTTACTTGCTTGGGCAAAATGGAGGGTTCACTGTGGGGATGTTGAAATTGGCTGTTGGATAAAAGAGATTTAAAAAAAAAAGACAGGACTAGTGATCTCTGCTGCTCAGTGTTGAGATATGCTCTCTTTATTTCTGTCTCATATTTTATCCTTCCTGGGTTTTGACTTTTGCTGTGTATTCTGTCTGCAATGGGATCACTGGTGATCTCCAGAGTCTTAATGGGCCTCAGTAAGAAGGAAGTGGGGAGGGCTAGAGAGATGGCTCAGCGGTTAAGAACACTGGCGGTTCTTCAGTGGTCCTGAGTTCAATTCACATCAACCACATAGTGGCTCACAACTATCTATAATGGGATCTGATGCCCTCTGCCCTCTTCTGGCATGCAGGTGTACATGCAGATAGAGCACTCACATACATAAAATAAATAAATAAATCTTACTATTGCTGTGATGAAACACCATGATCAAAGGCACCTTGGGGAAGAAAGGGTTTATTTCACTTACTGTTCCATATAACATTTCATAATCAAAAGCAGTGAGGTCAAGAACTTAAGAAGGGCAGGAGCTGATGCAGAGGCCATGGAGGATGCTACTTACTGGCTTGCTCACATAGTTTGCTCAGCCTGCTTTCTTATAGAACCCAGGACCACTAGCCCAGGGATAGCACCATCCACAATGGGCCAGGCCCTTTCCTATCAAACACTAATTTAAAAAAAAAAATGCCTTAGAGGCATTTTCTTAATTGAGATTCCCTGCTTTCAGATAACTCTAGTTATCTTGTGTCAAGTTGACATAAAAGTAGTTAGCATGGGGCTCCTCTCTATTCCAGGCCATGGGCAAAGAATAATGCCTAGACCTAAATGAGCCTAGAGGACCCAGACAGTGTTACTGGATGGAGCAAGGATGGAGCAGGGGAAAGACTGGGGCATTTATGTGTCATGCATGGCCAGCAACTGTTATGAGCTATCTGTAGTCATTCCCACAGTCAACATGAAGTAATCATGATGTTTAAGGTGATCCTTATGATAGCTTTTGATTTCAATAGAATTTGACCCTTTGTTATGATAATCTACTCTACTAGAGATTTCAAAAATTCTTCAAGCTGGGCCTAATGGCTCCTGCCTGTGATCCCAGCACTCAGAAGGTAGAAGCAGGAGGTTGCTGAGAGTTTGAGAGGAGTCTTGGATATTCTGGGAGTTCAAAGGTGGCCTTGGCTACAGCGTGTTATTTGTCTCAAGCAACCAAGCAAACAAAAGGCACTCCAGAGATACAATACTTGAGAAGAAACATTTAAATAAACAGTAACTCTGGTATGCTATAAATATGTATCTTACTAAATAAAAATATACTCTACTCCAAAGTCATTCATTTTTCTCTATCCCATTCAAGGTCACATCAATATGTTTGACAGAAGCCTTTTGACAATGGCCAGTTAAAGGTATAAGCTGAATGTTTTAAAATTTTCCAGTTGTTTACGGAATATATTCTTTATAACTT
Organism: Mastomys coucha; assembly: GCF_008632895.1. NCBI lineage: Eukaryota > Metazoa > Chordata > Mammalia > Rodentia > Muridae > Mastomys > Mastomys coucha. Next base: position 135,817,812 of record NW_022196905.1, read on the forward strand.
AAAGCATGAAAGCAGAAGGAAAATTGAAAGCAAGCAAGCTCCTGTTGAAAGCACTTTTCTTGGAACCGTTTGTAACTCAGATGGTGAGCCTAACTATGACAAATATTTTTATTATTGTAAAAGCAATACGTACACCTGAAACACAACCCCAGTGTAGACAAGCGACCCTCACAAGGATTTTAGAATTGAGTAGCTTGTCGAAAGGCTGTCTGGCTTTACAGCTCACCACCACAGGAAGCTTCTATGCGAACAAAACCACAGTCTCTGTAAAGTAGCAGCTGTGAGTGTTGTCCACTCTGTGAGCCATCATGGTGTCTGTGAAGATCCACAGGGAGCAGGCTTATGTCCATCTCCAGGAAAAAGATCTTTATTGTCCAAGAATTATCATGCCTTTTCCTCTTCCTTTTAAGTTTCGATTTAGTGCCAGGACACTTAGAAGTTCAGCTCCATCCATGCCCAGCCACGCTCATTCATCCCCACTCCTTCCTGCCCATCCTTCAGAGCCCTGCACCTGCTTTACCTGGCTAGAGCTCTTCCATGCCTGCTCAGCTCGCTGCACGTCTGCTTGGAATTCCTAAAGAGTTTCCAATCATAAACATTTGAACTTCACAGTACAAATGAAGCTGATACTGCTTTTTTTCCCCCCCTTCTTTTGAAATAAACACCCAAACAAAACCAAGAGCAAGTGAACTTAGTATCAGCCAGCAGTGGGAGATCTCGCAGGGGCCAGGGTTATGTTTTGTTAACCCCTCTCTCCCCAGCTCTCTGAGCACACTGTTCTACCCTCAGTAAATGTCTCCAGGTGATTGATGTAGAAAGAACTTAAAAAGTCCTGAGCTCTCAGAACTTGGAAGACCTGGGGATAACTGGTATTGGCAGAAGAGAGAAATGGACAGCCCCAGGAGACTAGGACGACTTGCACAGTAGCCTGCCACTGCCTGGCTTTGAAGTCTGCTGTTTTATCTTCAAAAACTCATTCAGGGGCTGACTTCACCTTCATATTAGGAATGTTTGTTTTATCACAAAAATTGTTTTAAATGGTATTCATCATAACATAATATGCTTCTTCAGAATGTGCGGAAGGCCTCCAGCTAGCAGATCCCTGGGGGGCCTTGTTTTGCTTCTGAGAAACACAAGTGTCCAACTAATTACTTTCCGTGGAAGCACTGTCTATATGTGGCTGACATCCAAGTGCACACTCCCCCAACACCTCTCTTCTCTGTCCCCCCTCTCTCCCTCCCTCCCTCTTCTCACCTTCCTTCTTTCTTCTTCCCTTTCCTTTTTCTTCCTTTTGTCTTTTTCTCTTTTCCATTCATGGAGACTGGATCAGGGCCAGCATCCTCTGAGCATGCGCCTTACCACCTAGCAACATGCTTGAATTTACTTTAATTTTTTTTTCTTTTAAAACAACTCTGACCTTGCTGTTTACCTGGGCTGTGTGAGGGAAGTGTAGTTCCTGAGTCTTCCTTGGCCTACTTTTTCTTGTTATACTGTGCATCCGGTGTATTTGGAAAAACTGTCAATTGTGTCTGGAGGGGTGTCCCGAATTCTGTTATATTTTACACACTGCTTCCACAGCTTGGCTGGCTGTGTGCATTGATCATCCTTTACAATGGTGTTCTTGTATCAGGCCTGGTACCTGGAAGCATGCATCCTTCATCCCTGCCTGAGTCTTTTGCCCATGCCCCATACACTGTTCTCCTTATCCAGTGTGACCTCCGTGCAGCTGCTCCTACCTTCCTGAGCTGCTGTGGCTTCAGGGAGTAGCATTTCTTTCTTCCCTCTTTCAGAATAGGGTTTTCTTCCCTCAGATAGTGGCCAGCTCCCAGGGATCCCCCAAGGATTTTCATCCCAAGTCCCATTTTCAGAGAGGTCTTCCCATTCACCCCAGCCAAGCTTTGGCTCACCAGCCTACCCCAGAGCTGCCTCCTGCCCTAGTTTGCTTCTTTTCTTCACACACACCTAACATGTTTTACCTATCAAACATGGCTCCCAGCCCTAGCCATTGCTGTATCTGTAAGTACAGTGAGAGGGTTCCTAGCATGCAGAGGATACATCCAAGGACCCTTAATCTTTATCCCTGCCTCCACTGTTTTCTACTAGTATCATCTCTTTTCTATGCACCACACTCTTCTTGGCTCCCCCTGCCCACACCCTCATCTTTATGTCTACTTCTAGGCTTTAGGATCATCCTCTAACTCTATGTCAGAAATACCACTCCCCCAAGTGTCTGACTGCCATGGAGCTCAGAATGGAGCCCTGTAGAGACAGGACTCTTTCTATCCCAGAGTCTCTCACTCTGCCATGTTATAGATGTGTTAGCCTGTTACCATAGTGAGCATGGCCGATGGTGGGAATGTTGCAGGACTAATTTTATGATGATCAGTGCAAACCAGAGTGTTTGGTAAATATTTAGTTGTCTAAGTGGTAGATGCTATCATGCGTTAAAAAGTGCTCAGTCACTCACTTTGTGAACCAAGCCTGGGTCCCCACATTTGGATTAAGTGACTTGGCTTACTTCCTCCCTGTGTGGGTTTTACTTGGCTCTCACTGTTGCTTCCTGAAGCTTCAGGATGTACTATCAGATGCCACACTACAAAAGGTCTGTGTTTCCCCTCCACTACATAGTGTCTCCAACAAGCAAGCCGAGTAAGTCTCTCTGGTTATGTATTATTTATAGGGTTGTAGGTTATGAATATTTTATATTCCTTTCAACGTTTTCTTTTTAAATTCACACTTCCTTCATTTTCTCATTAAAACAAAGTGGACTAGATTAACACACTCAGTAGTGAGTTTATCCACAACGAACATCTCAGGTCTGTGCTGTGCCAGCCTGGAGGTTTGTGCCTGTGCTCCAGCTAGGACAGAACACCTTGTATGCACCCGGTGCCTGCCTCTGAGAAGCTGGCACTCACCTGTAAGATGCGCTGAGCTGTTCGGGAATCTGTGTAGCACCTTTGTTAAAATTTACTCCAGAGATCATAGTCCATTGCCAGCCATTCAGAATGAACTTTGTACTTGCCAAAAATAACCTGCTAGCCCACTTTGACCCTCTACCTTTAAGAAGGCACCCCCGTTTCTGCTCATCACAGGAAATGCTCAGACAGATCATCTCTAAATCTAAAAGCAGGTGTCAAAATTCAATCCCAGCTAGGAAGGTGACAAGCTAACCCACATTAGCTTTGGGGCAAGTGTAAAAGCTAGAAACTAGATGTGGAAGCCAGGAACTAAGGGAAAGCCTTTGGAGACCCTGGGCCAGTAGGGGCAGTTGGAGCTTCTGTGGGCAGAGAAAAGGACACCTGCAGCCTGAAGAGACAGCCAGGGGCAACCTGAGAGTCTAGGGGAAAGCTTTCTGAGAGCATGTTTTGAAAGTTGTGCTAAGATATACAGAAGCATGAGAATTCTCATATTTGCCATTCTTAAGTCTGCAGCTCGGCCGATACAAGCATTTCATAGCTAGCCTTGCCTTTGTACTCTACAGGCTTGACTCTGTTTCCAAGTGAACTGTCGATCAAGCTGGGATGCATTGGCGTCCAGTATCTCCAGCTGTAGGGACCTTATAAAGCTCTCCTCCTGAAGACTATGTAGAGGGATAGGGTGTGGCTCAGTTGGTAGAGTGCTTGCCTACCGTGCATGAAGACTTGGGTTCTATCCCCAGGACCAGGTCAACAAGCTGTGCTAATACACTTCTATAACCCAGCGACTGGGTGGTAGAGGCAGAGTGTGAGGAGTTTAAGACGTCCTCAGAGACATAAACAACGATGACGGCAACAATAATTGTGTGGAAAGATATTGGGAGAAAGCACTGCCCTCCAGTATGACAGGAACAAGCAATGAGCTACAGGAGAGGCGCTGCTGCAAATGATGTCTATGACCAAAGGAAAGGAGAATACATGCAAGAGACCCCAGAACCCAAAACACCAGACTGTTTCAGTGTTATTCCTTGGAAGGGAAGTCACTGGAACTTGAGAGGAGGGGAAATGAACATACATAAGGATGACCCCGCTGGGCAGGCCTGGGAATTCCAAGTAAACTGGAAGTGTATGTTCTAAACCTACAGAAGAAAACCGACTCATGCATTAAAAGTGGAAACAAGGGAGAAAATAGAAAGAAAATGAGTGAAACACACAGAAAAAGAAGATATAAACTCCTAATGTTGTAGTGATAGGAGTTAATCTCAGATAGTATGAAAAAGATTATGTAAGGTAAGTCACTAAAAAATGTTAAAAATGAAAGATTAAAAATAAAGGGAGTGGATGCTCCTTGGGTGATGCATAAGCTTAACCCTCAGGCAGCAGAAGTAGGTGGAGCTCTGTGAGTTTGAGGCTAGCCTTATCTACAGTGTGTTCCAGGACAGCTGTGGCAACATATCAGGACCTTGTCTCAAAAATAAACAAGCAAACAAAGAAGTAAATACAACATATATGAACCAACAAGCAGTAGAGACTTCAATACATAATAATGAACAAGTATTAGATATTCATAAAGGAACACCAAGACAAGAGCATGTGACCAATAGGGTCACAGAGTGCACCCATGATACATGGGTATGGGTCAGTACACTGCTGTAATCCCAGGACTCTGAAGGCTAAGGTAGGAGGGTAATAGACTCCACTGTGGTCCAGGTTACATTGAAAAACCATGTGTCAAAACAAAAGAAAATAGAAAGATAGGAATTATCTATAATGTAGCCTGAAAATACAGCAGCAACAATTATAGAACTTCATGCATATGGTCTAAAGCCTGTTGTAGATTCTGCAGTTCACGTCTGAGAGATCGGGGCCGGGAAGACGGGCAGCATGGCTGAAGAGCTTGAGCTACTCCAAGTCTTCAAAAACTGCATACTTAATAAACAAAATATTTATGTGTGGGGCTCATATGGGATGAGAATCAAAATCCTATTCATGTCAGAGAGGAAGGCTCAATAATTTCCCTGAGATGAAAATGATATCTGATATCTACTAGAGGATTCTTTAGGTACAGTACAACATGAAAATTACTAACCAAGTTACAGTCCCATGACTCTTGTTGTTGCACATTAAGTGATGCTCAATAACGCCTTGGGTAAAATGAGAGAGAGAGAGAGAGAGAGACAGAGACAGAGACAGAGACAGAGACAGAGAGACAGAGACAGAGAGACAGAGAAAGAGAGAAATGAAATTACAGTATTTTCAGAATGAAATCAAATAAAAATATATGTCAGAACTAAGGGTCTGATTCAATTAGTGCTAAAGAGGGGGTTATGTTCTGTGTACATGTGCAGTAAGGACACATTTAAAATGTGAAACAAAATGTTCATAAGAATAACAAGGGAGGCCCCTCACACAAAAGAAAAAAGTAGGAAATAAATAATAAAGATTAGTACAGAAGCAATGGTGGCAGGAAAATATTAACATTGAACAGTATGGATGTTGTAAGCCAGGCCTTTCTCTTTGAGAGCTAAATATAGTTGACTAGAAAGAGAAAAATGGGTTAAAATAAATATGGTGCAGTGCAGAGGAAATTGTTCTAGACCAGTGGTTCTCAGTCTTCCTAATACTGCAGTCCTTTTATACATGGCATGGTGACCCCAACCATAAAATTGTTTTTGTTGCTACAGTAATTTTTTACTATACATAAACAGTACAGATATAGTTTACTATATACAAACAGTATTTTTATACTGTTTATGAATAGTAATGCAAGTATCTGCGTTTCCGGTGGTCTTAGTCGGCACTTGTTTAGTGTCCAAATGGCTCGAGACCCACAGGTTGAGAACCACTGTTTCAGACCAAGTGTGGTCCAAATGATTTAAGGACTGCTGGGACAAACATATGCTGATCAATGTGGGTGGAAGTGACATGAAATGAATATCAACTAAAAAGAGACAATGCTGGAACTCCTATAAGATGAAATAACATGAATAGGTCTACACATTGAACAGAAATGGAGATAGAACCAAAAGATTGCCCTAATCAGAGACCCCAGGGGCAATCTGTATAGTCTACTAGACTCTTAAGAAAGAATCAATTCTTATCTGTTGCCAGCTATTCCATATAGAAAATAGGAAAGTATCCTGCTTGTTTAATAAGGCTACTGAAACCTTGATCAGAAAGCCTGCTACTGAAATACTGTACATTAAAAGTGACAGGAACCTGGCCATCTCAAGCAGTCCTGCAAAAACAAGATCCAGCCCCTGTTTTGGATTCAGAGCAACTGCATACCTGACAAATTAGACCAGAGGACTTCCTTAGAAGTTGCATGCCAAGAAGATATCAAAAATCAGACTTAATGGAGAAACTTTAGGTACCCATTACTTCTAATATTGGCTTTCAGTGAGTATACTGAAACCAGTTACTCTGGTGGACAGTGAATTTAGATTGTACAGTGTAAGGATATTGTGGCTCAAATATCTAAAGATAGGAAGATTAGAGAAGCACATTTGAGGTGGAAGATGAATGTTAAGATTACAATAGTCTGGAGCACAGGACATTGCTACTGCTGTTACATTCATTGCCAGATGTCCCTTCCCTTTCCACACAAGTAGAATAACTACATGCTAGAGGCTGAGTTTCAGCCGCATGAACACTAGTGTATCTCTAGGCTTGCTTTCCACCATCCATTGGAGTAGGGAAATGGCCTTACTCTATCTCCATCTTCCAGGTCCCTGGAGAGTATATTCAATTGATAAATCATAACATGTATGTGGAAGCTTAGCTACAAAGAAACCTGGGAAATGTAGTTCTCCCAATTTAGAAATAGTCAAATGGAAGTATAGATGAGTGGAGTCTGCTCCCAGACAGATACTTTCATCTAAAGTATCTACTACACATTTTCTGTAACATCTACTTATTTGGCCAATGTTCTACAGGAAAAAAAAAAAAAAAACAGAAGTAACAGATCTAAGGATTAAAAGGCAATGATAGTTATAGTTGTTGATAGATAATATGCTCATCATAGCCAATGCAATTGGATAACTGATTACTAGAACTAGTGAACACGATGGCATTTGCTTCATTCTCAATCCACAAGAATCAGTGTCGGGACTGAGGATGTTGCTTACTGGTGCAGCAATTGCCTATCAGGTTCAGGCCTCAGTTTCATCCAAAAGCAAAATGTAAGTTGACACCGGGGGCTAGAGAGAAGGCTCAGCAGGTGAGAGGGCTTGCTTTTCTTCCAGAAGACCATATAGTTTGGTTCCCAGCATCGGCTTGGTTACCTACAGTTTGTTATAGCTTCGGGAGATCTAATACCCTCTTCTGGCCACCATGGGTACCCATACAAAGGGCACACACAAACAGACACATAAAAGTAAATTATAGGAAGAATGCTATTTCTAAATTTTAAAAACGTAATAAAACATAAAATGTCACTCAGTGGTAACGAAAACTATATTGTATTGATGAACCACAACACATAAATCTTAAAAAAATGGAAATTTTGATCAAAGACTAAGATTTAATAAATTATTCTCCTGGAAATAGTATTATAAAGGCATGCTTTCCATCTAAATCAGTCTTTAAAATTCAGTCTCAGGCTCTTTCTTGATATTTTATTTTTAATTAATTTATTTATTTACATTCCAGATGTTGCACCTTCCCAGTCCCCCCTCCTAGAGTTCTTCACCCCATTTTTCTTCCCCTTTGCATCTGAGAGAGTATCCACCCCAGACATCTGCCTTTTCAGGGGCATCAAGTCTCTACAGGATTAGGTGTATCCTCTCCTACTGAGGCCCAAAAAGGCAATGCTCTGCTACATATGTGGCAGGGTCCTTGGAACAGCCCATGTAGGCTCTTTGATTGGTGGCTTAGTCTCTGGGAGCTCCCAGGGCAGTTTTAAACTCTTAACTCTATTTTTAAAGAACTCAATAAACTTGTGAAAATCATGGAGAAACTAATTGATTTGATATCAGATTCGCAGATGCCTACGCACAGAATGTTTCTGTAACAAATGAGCAGGTAACCCAATAGGAGGAGATGACTGACTAATCTGTATTCAGAACTCCATGAAACAGACTTAAGAGAGGGCTCAGAGCTATAGAGCATTTGTTGTTCTTTCAGAAAACCCAGGTTTATTTCCTAACACCATGGTGGTTCGCAACCATTCATAAACTTCAAGGGATCCAGCACCTTCTTCTGACCTCCAAAGGCACCAGGCATGCATGTGGTGCACACATACATGCAAATGAAATACTTACACACATAAAGTACATCTTGAAAAGATATAAAATACCAAGAGGCAAGAGAAAAAAAAAACATGAAAGAGATTGTAATACACGAGGGAAAATGAGAAAGGTCTGAGCATGTCATTCACAAGCGTTAACACACAGGCCACACAGCAGAGGACAGACTATCAAACACCAGAGAAGGAGCTGCAGCAGATACAGCCATTCTCAAACGAGTAACAGAAAACTAGTAACTGAAAACAGGCCAGTGCTCTGGTGGTCTGTAAATGCAGGAATTCTCATGCAGTGGTAATGGGAAGTAGACTCTGGGTGTACTGGAAACTAGTCTAGACTGTTAATGGTGCAAGCACTGGTCCAACTCTTATCCCTCTAGTCATGTGTCCCAAAGACATTTCTATAATCAAATTAGTGACACATTCGAAGTAATGACTGATGCTAGCAAAATAATATGTAGGGGCATGGAGATGGTGTGACATCCTAGGAGGGTGTTAGAGAGAATGTAACATCCGTATGGAATTGAGTGAACCATGATAGGAGTCAACAAGACGAAATTGCAAGGCAGAGTAGCAGGATGGGAATGTTGTTTATTGAGTTAAAAGTGCGTACATGTCTGAGACATCTTAATTTAAATGTCATCCTAATAGGTCTTGGCATTTAGGCTGAGTAGACAAACTTCTTGTTCTGGTAGTACAAAACAAACAAAAATGGCGGTAATTAAAATGTATTTGCCATGGCATTGGACAAGGGCAAAGTTGGCATCAAGGGGAACCCTTTGTACTCAGTCCTTAGTCATCTGTGTAGGTTCGTACTTTTTCTTTGTATCTTTTCACATGTCATGATGGCCAACTTCTGTGAATTTCCTTTTTTTCATGTCTGGGTCCTAGCTGAGGGGATGAGTTTGCGTGACTGCCCATTTGCTAGCTGTGTCAACTCCTTGGTGGGTCTCTCAACATGGAGTTCCTTGAGAGATTTACCGTTTGAACCAATGTCACAACAGTATGTGGATCAGTTCACCCAGTGCTGATTTTTGGTAGTCAGCCACCCTAGACAACTTTGGTACACTCTGGCTCACTTCCTAGAAGCCGTTCAGAGGGAAATAACATTGTCCTTCTCAGCATTCCCATCAGCCACTGCACAGTGATGGTCACGATTCTTCTGTGTGTTACAGCACACACACTTTTTCTGAGACTATAGAGTCTTCTGATCAGTCCCTATAGGTTTTTGATTCCTAAAATGTTTGCCATTTAAGCCCCTCCCCGCATCTGGTATCTTTCATAGTCATATTTCATAAGTATTTTTGCCGCCATGATGAACAGCAGACCTCTGGTGAATGTCACCATTATAATTTATGATCTACATTTAGAGACACAAAGGATGGCCCTTGGCAAGCTAACTAGAGGGAATTTTCCACACTGGTGTCATCCTTGGTACTATGTGTAATGGATAATGTTGGTCACCAGATCCTGTCTAACACCCTACAAATTCCAGCAAGGTTTGCTTCTCCATTTGTGCATATTTCTATTTTATGTTACTAATAAATAGAAAATATTACCCCAAAGGAATTATAATCCAGTTGATTTAGTGTCTTTTTCCACTGTACAAATAAACATTTATTTTGAGTTTATGATATTACTGGATATTTACTGTGGCATATGTTTTTTTCTAGTACCATATTACCATTGGTGGTTCTCTGGACCTTAATATTCTTATCTGAAAAATTAATGAGTCTATATTTTAGACATATACTTGCTTAAAATTTATAACTTGCTTGGTTTTAAAATGCATTTAGATTTAGTGGGAAAGTTGGGATATAAAAACAAGCAGGTGAGAAGTATGAGAATGGGGAAAAGATAAGGTGTTAAAATTAGAAGCAGTGTGCAGCTGGTGGAGAAATGCCCAGAGCAGCCTAGTCCATTTTCCATGCTGCATGTTTTTAATGGTTGACTACTAAGCAGCTGACAGGAACGAGAACCCAAGTCACACGTGGCCAGCATTGGGTCATCGGGTGAAGCTACCTGTGGGAAACTTAACTGTGTTTGGGCCAAGAAGGTATTTTTCTACAGAAAAGTGTTAAAGAGGGTTCAATGACTTCATGACTCATAAATTGCCCATGAACCACTTAACATAGCCCTGATGAGGCTGTTGAAATTAACTTTTGCCATGCAGGTGAGTGTATCTGACGGGTAGAAGTTTGTATAGTTACATTGCATGGTTTGCTGTGCCTGGGGGTTAGGCCACCACCATGTGTCTACGGTTCCTTATCTGGTATTCTTTCTGGTAAGAGCAGGGAGTCGGCACCAGCAGCTTGTCCTCTGCTGTCAGGAACTGAGCGATACAGTTCTGAATTGGCTTTTGCTTTGCATTCACTGAAGGAAAACATTCTCTCTATTGCCATCCAGTAAAATCAGTTAGCTTTGGAAGAAGGCTTTGGCCTTAGACAGGCTAAGGTGACAAGCAGTTGGGATTGCTGTTTCAGTGGGCAGTGTGTCTACCTGATGCTACCCAGGAAGTAACACAAGCTCACCCCTGCCTCCAGGAGTCTCTGCCTCACTCCCTTCCCCTCCCATGCCCACCTTCTCTCTTTGGGACCATTCTTTTAATACCCTCTCTTCCTTACAGTCCTATCAGTAGCAGCAGCCCCCTCATTTGAGAGAATGGCATGAGAGACCTCTGCTTCCCACCAGCATCCTTGGCTGCTTGGCTCCTCCTCAGGGGGAGCCTCCTTGACTTTTAGGCATCACATAATAGATGGTTCAGTTTTTCCTAGCTACTCTCCACCTCTTGGCAGATGACAAGGTTTCCCATGGAATCCATCGCTCTCCCCAGAACATGTCTAATTCTGTCTTGTCTGTGGAGACTTCTTGTTTTCTAACGATAGGTTAATCTATAACAATGTGATCATTAACTCGTGTCAGAGTCACAGATGGCAGTGGCCCGGCTGTGTCCCACGGCATCACAGAGCAAGGCATGGAGCGCCTGGGCAATTGGCTGTGCTGATGGCTCCCTGAAGGCGCTTCAAGCTTTGCTCCACAAAGTACTTCCTTTTAACACAAATTAATGTTCTTTATTTTGCTCAGTGATTTTTGTCAATATATAAGTGCTCAGAATTCATTACAGTCACAGTCGCTTGCTTACTTTCCACGCGTGTGTCTTTAATCTGGCATGATTTATGTGTTTACTGTCTGTAGCAGGGATTTTCTTTTTCTGTCAGGATATGTGCTAAGTTATTTGTAGGTACAATGCATTTGCTTCATGTTTTCGCAGGTTATTAATATATTGCATTTTCCTCAACTGTACTTATTGACTTGACAAAATTAAGATCTTCCAGTTGAAATTTTGTTTTTAAAAGCCTAGATTTATTTCCTGTTACTTAATTTGCAGTTGGCAGATCAAAGTTGATGGTATACTTACATGTGATACTGTAGTATGAAAATATGAATGTGTTAGGTATCTTGAATATTTTACATTAACAACACGGAATTTTAGCTTTGATTATGCTGTGTATTGTACATTAGCTTTGTGGTTTAGTGAGAACATTTTGGTTTTTAGGTTTTTAAAAATTTGTGTGTGTGTGTGTGTGTGTGTGTGTGTGTGTGTATTTGAAAATAACCAGTGGACAATATCAAGTATATTCCTCATTCTCTTTTTTGGGACAGGGTTTCAGGGTTTCTTGTTGAGCTCACTGATGGGCTAGGCTAGGCTGTCCAGCCACAGAGTCCCAGGAATCCTCTTGTCTCCAGTTGGCCAGCATTGGGATTATAGCTGTGCTGCCTCCCCACTTGGCCTCTTCCTTTCCATGGGTACCTCTGGAGATCCAAGCACAGGTCGTCCTGCCCTCAACCTGTTCTGTTCTCTTATTTACCTGCAATTCTGTGTGATTTGCTTCTGAATCAATGTTCTACTGCTGATACCTGGCCATTAGAGAGGTTTGCACTTTAAACAAAATCCTCTGCTCTCCAAGGAAGGGGTGGCTTGTGCCACTAACAGTGGGAGGCACTGTGAATGATTGTATAGATAAGTCAGGTACTGATTTAAAGTAATTCAGATTATTTACTTTCTTTTCTATTGCCTTCCCAGACATTGAATTATCTTAGTGGTTGTTCAAGAATTTGGATAAATTAAGATGTTTTGAATGAATGACGATCCTAGTGCCTCCCCCCACAAAATATCTCAGGAGAGGGGACGTAAAGGGGGCATCTGTTTGGGATTAGGCTATTTTGGCCCCACCCTTGAAACAAAAGAATGGACATCGTCTTTATAAGGGGTGTAGAATCCTGGGTTGGCTTGGGCAGCTTGTTGGACTGGAGAGATTTCTCTATGTCCAACTTGGGGGACAGACAGTAGGACATGGCAGGAGTCTCAGAACTCGCACAGGTTAAATGAGATAAAGGTGTAACTGTAGGAACTTTGTAAATGGTGGCCTGCTTATTGTTGCATTGCCTTGCTTTAGTGAATTTACTCAGGGAAAACAGGAGGCCTGCGTATTGATGACTATGTGACAGAGATGCTGGTAGAGACAGCGCTTAATATGAACAACACTGAACCAGTCATTGCTCTCATAGAACTTTTACTTAGTGGGAGGCTTTTAGACAAGTGTGTCCACTAAACACGAACATGGTAGAAACTATGGGTTACCATGGAAATGTTCCACTTAAGAAGGGGGTCGGGAAAGAATTTGTATTTGGAAGGGTCTATGAGCTAAAGGGTAGATAGGAACTGGGTTAGAAAGCAAGTCAGGAGAGGGAAACTGCCCCAGGCAGGGGCAACATCATCTGTGACCACCCAGAAGGGATATCCTGAGAGTCTGAATACACAGCCCAGGCAGATCCCATGGGCCTTGGCATGGCAGTCAGTGTCTCTGGTCTGGCTTTGAGACAGTATGGCATCCTATAATCTAAGGAAACACTTGGATCAATTTCTCTGATCTCAGAATAGGCAGTGGGCTGAGATGTCTGAGATGCTGCAGAGCCTGAGACACTGGTGCAGATAAGACTGAAAGTCAGCAAGGAACTGACCTTGAGTAGCTATGGGACAGGCAGGCAGATGGATGCAAATATCCTCACACAAACATTCGAGGAGGTGGAGGTAGCCAGGCAGGAATGGGGCTGGCAGAAGGACCCAGGAAGGCAGGTGTTAGGGATCCAGTGACAATGAGTGTCCGCATGAGAACAATAGCCTCTGAGGACACTGCATGGAACCTTTGCAGCCACACCTGGCACCTGCTCAGTGGCCACTTCCTCCAGGCTGGCCTTTGAATACTGAGCGCAGTAATCAGATGATCTTTTCCTGTGGAGTGGAATGAACTATCCTGATTAGCTCAGGGCCCGAGCTCAGCCAGGGCTGCTGTGGCCAAGGAGTGTGGGGATGATTTCCACACTTTCTTTTCTGTGGCATGCTGAGAAGCAACCAGCCACCCCACTGTTCTTCCTTTTTTATTTTTTCCATCCTATCCTTCCAGTGCTCATTAACAAAAGGGAGAAAAAAAGGAAAGAAATTGAATATAATTAAGCAAAACCTAAATACCATGTTTGTTATCTCCGCCTGTGGATTCATCATTTCTACCTGTATTTATTGAATATTTACAGAAGGCAGGGCTGAGTTTTCAGAGTTCTTCCTGCAGCTGCCATTTTCATTTTGGTTGGAAGATGGAGAATTCCTGGGAGCTTTGATAGTGTAGATAGACTTGGCTGCGGAAGCTCGGGGTCAGCTCTCTATCCATAGTGGATTTTAGACACCTCAGGTTTGAGCATAGTTTGTGAATTGCCACTTCTACTGCAGCCAGTGGAGGCCAGAGCTTGCTGCCAGGAGTTTGTGCCAAGGTGGGAAGCATTCCAGACTAGTCCCCTCAGTGCTGCTGTGGAAGATGCTAGGTCCCCTCGGTGCTGCTGTGGAAGATGCTAGGTCCCCTCGGTGCTGCTGTGGAAGATGCTAGGTCCCCTCAGTGCTGCTGTGGATGATGCTAGGTCCCCTCGGTGCTGCTGTGGAAGATGCTAGGTCCCCTCGGTGCTGCTGTGGAAGATGCTAGGTCCCCTCGGTGCTGCTGTGGAAGATGCTAGGTCCCCTTGGTGCTGCTGTGGATGATGCTAGGTCCCCTCGGTGCTGCTGTGGATGATGCTAGGTCCCCTCGGTGCTGCTGTGGAAGATGCTAGGTCCCCTCGGTGCTGCTGTGGATGATGCTAGGTCCACTCGGTGCTGCTGTGGAAGATGCTAGGTCCCCTCGGTGCTGCTGTGGATGATGCTAGGTCCACTCAGTGCTGCTGTGGAAGATGCTTTTCTCAACCAGTGCTTTCTCCCTTGTTTCTCGAAGCCCAGCCCAGGGGTGTGAAGGATAGATGCCACATGGTACTTCTTGGCCCATGAAAACCAGCAAGAAGTATTCCACTTACAGATTCAAAACAGGGCTGGAGATATGACTTAATCAGGCATAGGGCAGATTCTTAACCCCGAATTGACGCATCTGTCTTAACTTAGGCTGCCATGACAGAACACCATATAGACTAGGGGGCTTCACCAGTAGACATTGATTTCCCTTAAATCCGGGGACTGCAGGTTCCCTGATCAAGGCTGACAGAATCTTGTTCTGCCTTTTTCTTGTTATGAAGCTTCCAGGCTTCTGTCCACTCCTCTCATGATTTTTTTTTTCTTCTCAGATGCATGAGAGAGGGAAAGAAGCAATCCAGTGTCTTTTAAAAGGTCCCTAAATCCACCCCCCCATAGGCATATCAAGCCCTAATTATTGTCCAGAGGTCCCATATCTTAATGCTACCATACTGAGGGTAAGATTTTCAACAGATAAGAATTGGGGGTCACATGCAAATGTGCAGTATCTTACCTCACTTATTTAACTTAAAGGATACATTGGTACATTTTCTGGAGGAATGTGGGTACACAAATGCTCTTGTATGTGCAGTTGTGCACATGCCCCCACACACATGTAGATGTACAGATACGTGAGTGCATGCATACACATGCATACTATCATGATTTCAGCTGGATTTTGATTGTTTTTCAAGATCAAGGAAAATAAATCTAGAGAAAAAATAGTAAAATTTTATTAAGAAGTTCAAAGAGACCCTCTCAGTAGTGAGAATAAACCTAGGAAGTGAAAGTTTTGGGGAATCACCTTATATTAATAACATTTAAGCTTTTCCAGTTTTCTTTCTTCTCTTAAAATTTATGGGAAGGAATTAAAAACAGACTTCCCAGTCTATCATGTGTCACTGAAACCCAAAACACAATAGTGTTTGCCTTGCCCCAAACCACGAGGCTGCGAATCTATTGTTTATTTTTTATTAGCAGTACAGGTCCGGAGCAAGGCTTGTGAATAGCCAAGAGAAACAGGAGATGGGCCCTTTCATCTCTGCTCAGTTCTTCACTTGTGACCCGGGCCAGTCGCGATTCAGGGTGCCTGATCATTTCTGAGCATGTTCTTGTTTATCTCTGCTCTGTTCAGAATGCTGAGAATCAGAGATGGAAAAAATGAGGCAAACGGCAAGTCAGAGCTTACATTTGGGAACAGATTTGAAGTCGCAGTTAGAGAAAGCTGCACCCTCGCCACCTCCTGACCATATTTCCCATCCAGGCCTACACACTTGGGATCTCCTGCAGGTCCCTATAAAAATGCAGGATGGAGCCGGGTGGTGGTGGCGCACACCTTTAATCCCAGCACTTGGAAGGCAGTGGCGGGCGGATTTCTGAGTTCGAGGCCAGCCTTGTCTACAAAGTGAGCTCCAGGACAGCCAGGGCTATACAGAGAAACCCTGTCTCAAAAAATCAAAAAAAAAAAAAAATGCAGGATGGTGATGCCTGCTGTTCAGACATCACTTTTGTGGGCTCTACCCTCACCCCACCCACTATGTGGGGGTGGGTCCACCATTGTTTATGGAATTCTAGTGGAGGCTTCACCCAGGTGGAATCTTCTAGAATGACACTGTATGCCTCTATGTGGTGCTGTGCAAGCAAAGGGCAGCTGCATGCAGGGAGTGATTATAACAATATTGCTGTTATCTAGGCACCCTCAGTCTAAGAACAGTGTAGACAAGTCCTAGTTTGTGGTTAGAAAGCAGTGAGGACAGACGGAGGTATGTTGATTGTGTGTATATGCTGAAAGTGTGCAGATGTGTATGCTCTGAGTGTGCAGATGTGTGTGCTGTGAGTATACAGATGTGTATGCTGTGGGTGTGCAGATGTGTATGCTGTAGGTGTGCAGATGTGTGCTGTGAGTGTACAGATGTGTGCTGTGAGTGTACAGATGTGTGCTGTGAGTGTACAGATGTGTGCTGTGAGTGTACAGATGTATGTGCTATGGGTATGCAGATGTGTGTGCTGTGGGTATGCAGATGTGTGTGCTGTGGGTGTGCAGATGTGTGTGCTGTGAGTGTGCAGGTGTGGAGGTCAGAAATTTTTCATTGTATATCTTCATGGTTTGAAGCAGGTCTCTCACTGGACCTGAAGCTCAT
The DNA here is from genome assembly GCF_008632895.1 of Mastomys coucha. NCBI lineage: Eukaryota > Metazoa > Chordata > Mammalia > Rodentia > Muridae > Mastomys > Mastomys coucha. The sequence goes on from NW_022196905.1 coordinate 135,834,435, forward strand.
TGACTGACTAGGTTCCTAGTCAGCAAACTTCTGTCTCTGCCACCCCAGACCTGAGGTGATAGGCAGTCATCACTATACCTCGGTTTTTACATGGGTGCTGGGGATGTGAACTCATGCCTTTGTGCTTGCTTTGCAGGCACTTCACCAGCTGAGCCATCTGCTCAGCCCATGATGTCATCATGTTCCTTAATATGTCAGTTTCTACCCTGATTCATAGATACAACACCCTTTGCTGTTCCAGATAACAAGCTCCTCATAGCAAAAATAACTATTTTGTCTGTACTGCAGCGATGCTACCAGGATTTGTATAGACAAGCAAAGCCTGGACAATAAAATCACATTTCTCTATCACGTGAAACATTGTTTGTACCCATGTGGGTTTTGCACCCGTGCTTTGCATGTGTTAAACAGCATACACAACCAAAATGGGATGTTGGGCTAGGAAGGTAACATAGTTGGTATGGAGGACCTACTTCCAGTGAGACACCCCAAGGAATGCCTAAGGAACAATACCTCAGGTTGTCCTGGGTTCCACACATGCAACATGTATATATCATACACACACACACACATGCACACACATGTGGGCATACATGCTTATACATGTATACACACGCACACATGCATGAGTCAGACATGGCATGCACACACAGCTGTTTCTTCTCTCCTAGCTAGAACGTCTATGTTACATCGCTGATGCTGCTGTGATTCAGAGGGAGGGGTGACTGCTTATAAATTACACAGAGGCTCTGTAAAGCTGAAGCCGGTTGCTATTTACTGGGAAGGCCTAAACCTGCCTTTGGGGAATATGTTTAATTTCCTGGGCTCTGGTAGGGACCCCTTTGCCTTCCAATTTTGTGCTTACAGATTTCTACCATTGTTCCTCTATACCTCTGCATCCTTCCTGGCATGACCTCTGTGCCCAGCTCTCTCACCAGACAAGGTACCACATGGCATCCTGAAGCCTTTCTTCTGCCTCTGAGCCATTCCAGAGAAAAATGACACCCCCTCCTGTAGTCTCCGGACTCCTGCTACCCCACCCCTCCTGTCAGGTCTCCTGACTACTGCTACTCCACCCTTTCACACACACACCCATCCTTACACTGCACTACAAATCACCACAAGGCCCTAAGTAACAACAGGAGCTCATCACAGTGCTCCAAGTTCATCCCTACCACTGCCTTCATATGCAGACCAAGCAACAAAAGCCACCAGCCCCAGGCCTAGGTCACTGTGGTGGCTTATGGGATCACTACAGGGTCCAGACTGGCTGGCTGGCTTCCTGGGTTCTCTGTGGTACAGGCTCTTTTTACACCTGCCCCTTGACTCTCCTGCATCTGCTTCCATCAAGTGTGTAACCTGTTCATTGGGTCTTTGGATGAGTTTCACTTTTCCTAGTGTGTGCATCAGACTTGGTGCTGACAGCTGTCTATAACGTTAGATAAAAGGGGGATAAACAGAGAACTGACTTCCTAGAGAGCCTGTGGAAGAAGTTTTCTGTTTGACAAGCAAGGGAACTGGCTCAACATTTCATCTTATGTCTCATCTTGTTGCCTAGCCATGGTGAAAGCTTCCTGAAGGCAGAAACTATGCCTTCCTCATTTTCTGTATTTCCAGACAAAATCCTGTGTCCACCCACCAAAGCAGCCCTAGGTGACTTCGTTGCTTGATTCAGTTGAGAAGGAGTCTGAAGCTGTGAGACAAATGATCAAAGAAGAAAGAGCTAAGGGTGTGAAATGTCCTTTTGACTCAAATTAGAATGTAGAGAGACATAGTGACCCATCACTCTGTGTGTGTGTGTGTGGGGGGGGGTGTGGTGCATGTGTGATTGTGTATGTATACTGTGTGTTGTGTTTATAATGTGTGTGTGTGTGGTGTATGTATGTGGTGTGTGTGTAGTATGGTGTGTGTGGTGTGTGTATGTAGTGTGGTGTGTGTGTTGTGTGTATGTAGTGTGTGTGTGTGTGTGTGTGTGTGTGTGTGTGTAAGGCTAAGATCAACATCAATGTCTTCCTCTATTGCTCTCCACCTAAGTTTTTGAGACAGGGCTACTGAGTGAACCCTGAGCTTGTCATTTTAGGTTAGTTTGGTTGCCCAGTGAACTACCTGGTGTCTACCTGTCTCTGCTGGCTGGAGTTACAGGTCTGTTCTACCTTTTATGTGAGTGCTAGGTCTCCAAACCCAGGTCTTCATGCTTGTATGGAAAATGCTTTAGCTACTGAGCTCTCTTCCCAGCTCCCTTTCCTACCTCTTTGCCTTCATTTCTTCTATCAACAGGGCCTTAGGAAAGTACCACTCTTCTAGAAAGTTCCAGCTTCATTCTACTGTTGAAATAAAGAAAGCAGGACCTCTGTAGTTACACTGCCTTCCCCCAGCACAGCACTGCACTGCACTGCACAGCACAGCACAGCACAGCACAGCACAGCACAGCACAGTACAACCCCATGGTCCCTAGCACTAACCAAGGCAAGTTTATTACTTAGGGCTTCAGTACTGCCTAGTAGAAAGCAACACATACAGGGGAGGACCATGGCGGGTGATAAATAGATTACACAGATGATGCTCACACACCTTGGTGCTGGGAGGTCAGCTGCAGACTGCATTCTGAAGCCTGCCCTTTCTGATACTTCTGCTACAGGAGTACAAGTAAAGGGGTGCAGCCTTGTGCTGAAGGAATTTGAAATGGAAGACCCTGGACAAATGGGCACACACATTCTGGAAGCCTCTGCTCATGCCTTTCTCTCAGGCCCTGACTGTAGCCACGAAAACTATATATCAGCCCGACCTTGTTTACAGCTCCTGGACTAATGAGGACTATCAATTATGCCTGAAAGTATGTAAATTTGGCAGTTCTTGCTCTAAAATAACATTCTCCATCTTTCTGGGAACAGTCTGCCTCCTTAGTAAACAAATTTTCAGTTTATTATGTTGCCATTTAGAAGGTTCCCTCTCCCAGTGCCAAATTGCTCTAAAAGGTGATAGATTCATAGAGCATCACATCTACCTTGGAGTCATCTTCTGAGGAGGATACTGGTGGAGCAGGAAGAGAGTCGATGCTGGCCTCTGGATCCACTGGAGGAGGCAGAGCAGGACATGGTATGTTCCTGTCTTTTGGAGGTTACTTCTGTCCAGTTCCAAGTGCTCACTTTGTGTGATTCCCTGTTATGTGCGAAGCTTTCAGGATCTCCTGGAGATGCAGTTAGGTGTAACACCATCATCGCTGAGCATCCGAGCCTTGACTTTTTGGAAGCTGGGACTGAGGGAAGAGTTAGGAGTCCCGAGCAACCACTGAGAAGACCGTCCCTTGCCTGCAGGGTCAGGTGGCATCTGCCACAGCAGACCTTATTTAGCCCTAGAGGAGTTGAAATGCCTTTCTAGTGCAGGGGGGCAGTCTTGACAGAGGAGGAAGCAAGGGACCTATGGGACTGACCTGGCCTACAGGTCACGTTATTCGGGGGGGGGGGGGGGACGAGGAGGGTCACAACCTGTGAATAAAGAATGGGCGAGAGAGACAACAGGACTCAAGGAAGCATTGCTTGTCAAGAGCCGTTTACTTGGTTGAGGAGAGCATATTTAAAGCAAAAATCTTGGAGGGAGGGGGAGAGGAAGGAGGGAGAAGGAAGTTTACAAGGGGAGGGGGAGAGGAAGGAGGGAGATGGAAGGTTACAAAATCTTCTGGGGTTGAGCTCCGGGGTGACAGGTGGAGAGGGGTTGGATTTCCTTGAATGTTCTTTTTCTCAGGGCCAAGTGGGATCCTTGTGATTGTCAGGCAGGATGTTAATCTCAGGGTTCTCAATTAGTTGGGGCAGGATGTTTCTCTCAGCAATGCAGGGCCAGCTGGGGCAGGTTCAGCCAAGTGTCATTTGGTCCCCAACATGGGACAGTGAGTTTAGTTTTCTTGGTTTGAAGATCACAATCCAGGAGTGTGTAAAAACAAGGTTGAAGACCTGCTGTAGGGTCAGAGCTTACTCCCTGTATCTCACTACTCAGGGCAGGAACTGTTAGAGAACCCAGGCCCCATGGGTAAGGATTTAGGCCAGAAACATACCCAGCCTGTGGCCCCCTAAATGTCAAACACAGCCTGACTAGGGTCAGGTAACATGGGCTACACATTTACTGCAAATCCTTCCTAGACACCTAGTGTCCTCTGTTCTGGAAATTTAAGCAAGATATTCCTTGTTCCTACCCCCATCAGGTAGGTTAAGTCCCACATTAACTAAGCCCACTTTCTTATGCTGCAAGACCTGGCCCTGCACACCCACACCCACACACTCCTATTCCCTAGGAAACTTTAGAAGTAGACTTTTTCCTAGGGGGGAGGTGTGAAATTCTCCCTCTGAAGCCCTGTCTTTCTGCCTGCTGCGATGTTAATAAACCTCTTGCCTGAAGGAAGATCCAACTTAGCCACTCTCTTTCAAGCCCCCTCTGCACACTCTCTCCCCGAGAAGAACACAGTGCCAATAGAAAGTGGCTGGTGAAAGGGAATAAATCAATCTTGATAATTTTTCTTTCAAAGTATGTTTTTGCAAACTCAGTTTATGATAGCATAAGCAAAAACGATGCTCGAGCTCATGGCATATTAAGTCCAGGGCATGGAAAGGTCTTCAGAAAACTTCTTAAAGCCTTCAATATGCTACGTGAGTTTATGGAGGGGCGATAGCTTGTGTGTCTTGTTAAAACATAAGTCTTGATTTGGATGTGGACTTGGGTCAGTCACCTCCTTAGAGCCTCTAGCTACCTTTCCTCATGTCAGCACTTGCAAGACTCTTCTGAGTGTAAAGCATTGATCGTACCCCTTCATGGCCCCTCACTCTTTGGATCATGGATCAAGCTGTCTTTCCATTCCTTGGCTTGGATAACATGTTATACCCACATGGTTCTTGCACCCCAAGGTCTGGATGCTACAGATGAGAAGACCTCAGAGGTGGACTTAGCCCCTCAGAGCCCAGCCTTGCTCAGTGAGTCATGGAAGTTGCTGGGCCATTCAGCGTCCCATCCTTCTTCCCTTATGGACTGCTCTGAGTGTGCTCTCATCCAACTGAGTTTTCAACAAGCACAGGGACTTGTCTGTCCTGGTGTTTCTGCCTTGTGGTCAGAGAGACCCATTCATTATTTGACATTGTTCCTGGCTTGACACACCTGTTTCTTTGCCTCTGACTGCTCTCCACAAGTCAAACACCAGCATTTAACCCTTGCCCCAGGCTCTGCTTTCTAGACATCCTGGACAGAGCTAGACCTGGAACATGTGAGACCTGTGCTCCCCAGGAATCTGGACAGGTGTATCAAGCATTATGAGAGACCACTTTGCAATTATTCAGGCAAGAAACAGGATGAACAAGAAGGGCAGGAACTGTGCAGTGGAGTTGATCACTGGAAGAACGTGGAATAGAGAGATGAGTTAGGGATGTGGGCTTAGGGGTAGGGTCGGGTGTCCCATATGACAGGAGGATTGCTACAGGAGGAAGTTGGTAGACAAAAAGACATCAGTGCATAGAAAGAGAGATGATGCTCTTGCTAGTGGAAGAGCTGGAAAAAGCAAGAAGCCACAGAGGCTAAGGCACAGAGCTACCAAGGAGGCCAAGGAAGCCTTAGATCTGTTAAAAGTATGGCAGCAGATGAGACAGGGTAATGGTAAGTTTTAGGCCTGAGGAGGAGGGTGTAGGTTCCAGAGAAAGTCACTGAGACCAACCATCCTTCAGGTTAAGAGAGTTATTAAGACCACAGAGAATAAGGCAGAGTTTTAAAGCTAGGGAGACCAGTACCACCAGACAAAGTAGTGTTCACCCTCTTAAAGGCTGCAAGGGAGAAGGAGGTCCCCAGGCCTGAATACCCCATATTGCTGACCCATAATCAGATTATCTGTGACTCCCTGGGGTAGCAATGGGGAGGGGGAATCTTTAGGAAGAGAGGGGGAGGGAGGGGTCCTCTTAGCAGATGTTGCCTGTTAGCTCCTTCCAGCAGGCAAGAGGGTAGAAGAGCTGCAGGGGAGTGGCCAGGCCTGAGGCCACAGCTCTAACCAAGAGTGGGCTTTAATTGAGTATAGTGGTGTGCAGGGGGGCTGAGAATGTGAAGTTAGATGGGCCCAGTTAAGAAGGGTACATTAAATGGATCAGGAAAAAAAAATCTTAAAGCAGAACAGGTGTAATTATATTACACCTTCTAAAGGTGTAATATAATTCTTGTCAGTAGGGAAATTAGTCTGTTTCTCTCTTAGATTTGGGATTAGAAGGCAGGTTCACATGCCTCTGCGATGTCTTTGTAGCTAAAGGAGACAAAGGGTATGTGGCTCTTTGATTTAGCAGCAACACTAATGAGCTTTTGGATATGCAAATGTGGACTCTAGAGAAGATTGGATGGAAGGGTGTTAAACTATACTTAAAAAAAAAAAAAATGAAGGGAACTGGCTGTGGGGGTGGGATTTGCCATGGATGGAAGCTAAAGGTGTTTGGTTTATCCAGGGTCTTACAGGCTGAAGGACTTAGGTGGGCCCCTCTTAAAGAGGCCACTGAGTGGAAGTGCAAGAGTGTGTAAAAGGTGAAGTCACTCAAAGTGGACCCGGTTTTGCTGGGTCATTGTGGATATCAGAAGAACCTGCCACCAGGCTGAGAGTTGGGGTAGGCTCAAGTATGACCAATTGCTATGAGCAGCAGGACGTGCCAAATGGGAGGCTGGTAGCTTGATAGTGCCCATGTTGGGAATAACCATAGAAGCCATTTCACCAGTGTCCAAGGGCAAAGTACCACAGTTTTGATGGTGTGAATGCTGGACCCAAGGCGCACACACTTGAGTTAGTTGCTTCTACCTTGGCGGAGAGGTAGCATGGGCTGGACAAGTCCTGACTGAGCAGATGGAAGAAGAGATCCAGGAGTGCTAATCAGCATGTATGAGCTCTGGGTTCAATCTACCATATACAGTGAGTGTGGGGAACCATGCCTGTAATTCCTGCAGAGGAGAGGTATAGACCGGAAGATTCAAGGTCATCACATAGCAGCTTCAAGGTCAGCCAGGGATCCAGGAGACTGACTCAAATAATAAGCAAGCAAGCAAATATATAAATAGGAGCTCCACAGCAATATTGATTAAGGCAATGAGGTACAAAACAGGGCTAGCTGGCATTGCAGTTGGCGTGGTGACAGGCTCTCAGAGAGAAGAGTGGTAGGGAGGTCAGTGGGAGCTGTGTGGAGAGAGAGTCAGGGTTTAGCATAGTGGGTACAGGTGAGGGCCCTGTCTCAGTTTCTTGGTTGGATCTGAAAGCCTTGCTAAAAGAGTTGGCAATGAGTCCAGAGGCAAAAGGGAGGTCCCAGCATAAGCCTAATGAGTTCATCCCAGAAGAATAAGGACTGTGAAGATGGCGGCCAGGATGGGCCCAAAGTCTGTAGAGGAGTAAGGGCAGATTGGATGAAGATATTGAGGATAGCCAGGAATGGCTGGGAGGGTTTGGGAAGCTCCTGCTTACGTGACTCAGAATGAGACAGACAGACAGACAGACAGACACAGAGAGGCACAGGA
>NW_022196905.1:135844443-135851943 GCF_008632895.1 Mastomys coucha
CAGGGTATGGACTCTTCATCACCAGCAACTGTCCACAGCTCCCACGTGTTCCTGTAGTTTAGCACACCCCCACCCCTCTCAGTCTGGCAGCACCTTTCCACCTTCCATGTGCCTCACTGACATGCAGCAGCCTTCCAATTCCCCAGGCCTCCCTGCATGCTCATCAGCAGCTCTTGGTCCTTCTTTAATTCCCTGCCCACAGCCTCTCTCCACCCCCATAACTTCCTGCCAATCAGCCTTGATCCCCCCTACCCTCCCTAATTCTCTGTCAGCCAGCACCTTTCATGTCCTATGCACCCTCAATTCACTGTTACACACATTCCATTAGCTGTTCTTACTGTTGTTTTTGAAGTCGTAATTTACGTAGTAACCTCTTAAATAAACATACTGTTGGACCAATTGAGACAGCAAGAATAATCCGAATCTAAGTTATCTGTGTTCTCTGACTTTTTATGTAGCATGATCTCCACTTAACTAGAATTGTTTGCTTCCTCGTGTATTTTTGAACCACTTGCCCGTGGCTCTGGTGGCGACAGGAAAATTTGTCTTCATAGTAACTCGGTACCAGTGTTAGGGGATAGAGGATAGATGTCAATTCTGAAGCAGGTAGCTGCAGGCCTGGCTCCCAGACCTGGGGGGCCCTGCTTAGTTTCCTTGCCTGCCATTGCTTCTCCACTGCAATGTTGAGTAGTGATTTGAAGTAAAGAAGATAAATTTGACCGTTTACCTTCCTGCCTGTTTCCTTTTCTGTTTATCTTTTATGGACCTACAAATGGCTCATGCTATTAGCATTAGAGGAGACAGATGATGGAGAGCTGGAAAATCCCAGTCTGCAGAACAAAGTGCTAATGTTTTAAATGCTTTAATGAAGTTCATGAAATAGATGATATCAAAATGGAATTGACAACGTACGATATTCTATTTAGCATCGAGAAAATTAATGTTAATATCCTTGAATCACTAAATCATAGTAACTCCTTGCTTTATGCAACAGAGACCTGTTCATAACAATCAGAAGCCTTTGGGGGAAGAGGGCTAGTTTTTTTGACATCTTTTGCGTTTTTAGAAGTAGATTTCTGTCTTTTAACATTTGGCTTCAGAGTTGTCTTGGTGTCCCCAGGAAGGCAGTGTTGATCAGCTTCCAGGCGACCTACAGGGCTGACCTTTGTCCCCACCGCTCATGTGTTTGAGATGGCAGTTGCTATGTGGATCACCTCTTTCTTCTCACAGCATCATAATACTGAGGGCAAGAACCGAAGTTTTTGAAAGCTCCAGGTGGAGCCTTTTAAACTGCTCTGAGCCTGTAGGGCATGGCTGGACCTGCTCACTTCAGAACTTTCATCTGATTGACAGAGGCAGGATCACTGGCTGCCTAGGGAGCCCAGGCTGTTAGAAACATCTTCCTGTATGCCCTTCATGTGCCTGCCCAGAGGCCTGGCATTGGGCACCTTGTGAAAGTCATGAGATTGAAGAAATATTTCACCCTGGTTAAACATTGCTGACACTCAGAAAAGTCTCAGTACTATTGATGCTTCTCTAGAGACAATGATACCATTGAGCCATTTGGTGGGGTTGTTTCGAGGTGGACTTTGCAGTGGGACCTGTGGGCCCTGATAACTAGGAAATGTTAGTGATCAGTAGGAGCCTCCAGGAGCTGGATCCTGTCCATCATTGTGATCATTTGCATGTGAAAACAGTGCATATATTTTTCTTTACATATCAAACATGATTTAAAAAAATATTTGCAGTATTTGGAGCTGGGGGAGATAGCTCAGTCAGTGCTTGTCTTGCAAGGATGAGAGCTTGGGTTCAGATCCCTGCCCCTCCCCCCTTCAAAGGCCAAAGAGGAGCAGTGGGTTCCTGCAATCCTAGCTCTGAGGAAGCAGAGACCAGAGGATTTCTGGTTTGGCTGGTCCTCCAGGGTCAGTGAGAGAAACAGTCTTAAAAAAATAAGATGAAAGAAAAAGAAAAAAAAAGTCAAAGAGAAACTCAGGAGAATACTGGATATAGACCCCTGGCATCTGTATATGCATATCACACACATACATCTGTACACATGCAAGCATGCATGAGTGTGTGCACACACACACCCCACACACACACATACATACACACAACCCCCCCACACACACATGTTTAGGAAATCTGTCCAAACGAAGTCAAGCCTGCAGTAACTATAGGATGTTAAGGTCAGATTCAGCAAACCCAGGGGGATTTGCAGAAGCATTCAAGGCCCAGTGTAAGTAACTTTCCACCAAAAGCTGCTGTGCCTGACACTATGATAGAGTCGGCAAACAGGACTATTGATGGTTTCCTACAGAAAGTACCGAATATGATTTTACTATTTGCGGAAATCAAGAGTCGTGTGATGAGGGAAGGCCTGTGTATCACTGCCTGCTCTATTTTGGGATGTAATGGAGAAAGTATTTCAACCTGATTACTGCCTGCAGAGTGAGGAATTTCTTCTTCTTTGTCTGGCCACCTGCGGCTACTTTATTCCTTCAGCACTCCTCCAGTCATTACAAGAATCACCCAACAGTTTGAAATCACAGTGATATCTCACTATAGAATGCCAGCTTTCTGTTGTAAAAGATTATGCACCATTTTCAAATATAATTGCCAAGCCCCCCACACCGTCCTATCCGATGTCTCAGAATGACAAAATCCTTGCCTAGAGAGAAGCAGCATTTGAGGTTCCAGCCTTGCAGATTTGGGATGCCGCCTTCCACGTTAGGTTGGAATAATAGTCCAGGTAATTATAACTCCACTCTTTGCCCTTTTCTATCTCTGCCTCCCAACCATTCTCACGACATTTTAATGATGCTGATTGTGTGTCTCTGCTGATGAATCCTGCTGGTGAAGGTTATTTATTTATTTTCTTCCCTGAGCTGCATTTTATTTAGCATGTTTACTTATCTCGGATTCTGTTGCCTTTCTCAATGCACCCAGACACCCCCTTTCCTCGACATTGTATAATGCACAGCAGGCTGGTGAAGCGTGGAGACTCTCGCTGTGAGAATCCTGCCATGGGTAAAATGTCACAGCTTCATGCTAAGAACCTGGCCAGATCTTAGCAACTCCAGAAACAGCTCGAAAGGCTACAACTTAACATTTTATCTCGCGCCCAGATGGAATGTGTTTACAATTTGCTTTTGAAGCCATGAGAGTGGTTTTGAATGTATTATCTATTAATGACCCAAGGTCAAGGTGAAATCTAGCCATCTGGTTCCCCAGAGTCTATGCCCAAGACTGCAGGGCACTGGCAACTGAGACAGTTATGAACACTGCTGACCTGCAGGGAACTAGAACTGAGTGGAAATGCAGAGATGAGAGTCTTGCCTCTGTTGGCAAGTGAGAGACTGACCTGTGTCATGATAGGGGTGCTTGAGCAGCACCCCTCTCAGAGCCTCACTCAGTTCACCATTAATTTACTGATAGAAATTACCGAGGGCTGGAGAAATGGCTCAGTGCTCAGGAATGCTTGCTGTTCTTACAGAAGACCTGAAATTGGTTTCCAGCACTTGTAACAGACTGTCACTACCTGTACTTCCAGATCCTGGGGTCCCACAGCTCTCTTAAGGCCTCTGTGGGCATCTGCATATATGTGGGTATGCATACCGACAAACAGGCAAAATATACGTGCACATAAATAAAAACTAAATAAAATTTAATCTTAAAGTACAGGGGTTTTTTAAAGAAAGAAGGGAGGGAGGGAGGGAGGGAGAGAGAGAGAGACAAGAGAGAAAGAGAGAGAGAGAGAGAGAGAGAGAGAGAAAGAGAGAGAGAAAGCCTGCGCAAGTACACAGTAGGACTGGGGACATAGCTAGTTGGTAGAGTGCTTGCCTAGCATGCACCGAAGCCCCAAGTTCCACCCCCAGCTCTGCATAAACTGTATACATGGTGACATCCTCTAGTGATCCCAGTGCTGATGAAGAGAAGCAGGAGGATCAAAATTCATCCTCATGCAAGATCATCCTTAGCTGCAAAGTGGCTTAAGAGGCTAGCCTGGGCTACTTGTGATTCTGTGTCAAAAACCCAAAGCACATGATACTCTATAGTGACCTTTGTCAGGATTTGGGAAAGGGCATTTTTCTCCTGTTTTCAGTATGAGCCTTTCCCTGTGGGTTCAGGGAGATAAGTCCTCGATCTCTGCTGCCTCTTCTTGTCTCTGATTCAGGAGTGGTATGCAGTCCAGTTAAACATGATCTAATTTTGATTGACTCAGGGTCCCTCATAGCTGAGAATGTACTCAGCTTATTTTGATATACTTCTGTTTCTTTCGATGATAATTATTTTGAAAGAAAGTTTGAAGACTCCCCAACTTTTGTTTTCTTTTCCTGTTCTCGGGTTGCATTGAGCCAGCCTCTGCTAAGGTCCTGATGCTGAAGAAGCATGCCCAGGATGCTGGGGAAACCTCTGAGCCTTGGGGGATGCCGCCCATCCTGCAGCCAGCTGCTCCTCTCTCATGGTCTCCCTTCCTCTGCTAACTGGCTACTGCTCATGACCAGACAGAGCATTTGTGCATCTGCAGTGCAGGTGGCACCTAGGTGAGAGCATCCCTGACAGAAGTGCTGGCTTTGCCTCCTCCTGGCCCTGTTGGGCAGCTTCTTCAACCCTGCTATGCCTCAGTTTCCTTATCTGTTCAAGAACTGAAATGATAACTCCTCATGTCCACCACAAATACTACTGTTTTCTAAGTGTGCTATTTTAACAGATACAGGGAGATAAAATTTACAGCTGTAAGATCCACCTGTGTAAAGTTCATAATTCAAGATTTAATATATTTTCAGAATTATATACCATTATCACCCTGACCTAATTTTATAATGTTCCCCAAAGGAACATTGTACCTACGGCAGTCACTTGTCACACCCTCTTTCCTTTCTGCCCTCCTTTTTGCAGCCCACCCTCCAGGAGCCACTGATTCACTTTGTCCTTATGGATTTACTTAATTAGCAACCTTCATGTTAATGCAGTTATGGAATATGTGGCCCTTTGCCATTCATCTCTTTCTTTGACTTACCATAATGTTGTCTCAAAACATCCCTGTCATGTTGGTGGAGACTGAACCCGGAGACTCACACGGGCTTGGCAAAGGCTCACCGCTCATCAGCAGACTTTACATTCAGTGCAAACAGCTGACTTTGTGTATCTATTCATGAGTTGAAGTACATCTGGGTTGTTTCCACTTTTGCTGTGAATAATGTATTAATGAATCTTTGTGCGTAAGCCTTCATGTGGACAGGCCTCTCTCTACAATGCAGGGTGAAATCCCTGGGTCATGGGGTAACTTGATACTTGACATTCTGAACAACTGCCCTGATCTAAATTCTGAACTCTCCTGATGTTGGAGAATTCTAGCTCCCTCATGGGCTTCCTCACATTGGTCTTTCAGCCATAGAGACATTTCAGTGTGGTGTTTGAGCTGAGGTATCTCACTAAATATGATGATTTGCATTAGATAGTGACACAAAACATTTTATGTCTTTATTAGCCTAATAGTATTATTTATAAGAAATGAATATTTTTCTGACATTACATAGTTTTAGGAAATGCCAGTCATTGGGCTTGTAAAATTTTCAGCCATGGGAAGAGGGTGGCTTGCCAGGCCGACTTAAGGATGCCCACCCGCATCTCATTAAAAGTAATAAAATATCAGTTATAGGTAAACCCAGATGCTTTGACGTCTCTTGTCCAGTTAGCTTCCTAGAGGGTTGTATGCAGAAAAGGCCATTTTGTTTGGGTTGAGCCCCTTGATTTGTGGTTTTTTTTTTTTTTTTTTTTTTTTTTTTTTTTTTTTTTTTTTAGCAAATGTTATGCCTAGTGGCAGGGGACACATTTCACTGCCCCACCATGAGTTTCCCTTTGTTCTCAGAATGCTTAGGTGTGTAGTTACAGTTGGATGCAAACAATTTTCTCCTATTTCTGTTCTGTTTTTTAATTTCACTTTTTTTTTGTTGTTTTGTTTTGCTTGAATCTGTGTTGTGTCTGCTAGCCAGTCAATACCACTCTTTCTGTCTTGCTAACTTTCTGTTGTTTTGCTATTAGGACATTTGATATAATCATCTTTCTACCATGTTGAATGTTCCTTGAATGGATTGAGCAGCTAATGTGATGACTGTCTTGGCCACTTCTCTAAGAATTGTCACTGGTAATAGGCTTGTGTATGTTCTTTTCTGGGTTTAGAACTGAAGTGTGAACTGTTTCTCAGTCATAAAAGTTACTGCATGGTGTTGGAATTCATTAGATTACAGGAGGTTGACCTTAACATCATCATTTCTTACTGTGTGACCTTCAGCAAGTCACCTGTTGTATGACTATATATATATATATATATATATATATATATATATATATACACATATATACGTAATATATATATGCATACACACACACATATATGCACACATTTCTTTTTAGGAAGAAATATCACCTATATGATGTGGCTGTTGTAGGACCACGAGATATTTGTTAAAATTATTTCCTATTGGGCCTGTAGTAAACGCTCAGTGACTGTGGGATTGCAGAACTCACACTACCGAAGGAGCTTAGGGATGGACTGGGAAGGAAGTTCAGGAACAATTTTTTTTAGAGTTTGAATGGAAAACAACGGAGCAGGCAAGCTGAAGAAGTCAGCAGCTGCCTGGGAGAGGGCAATAGAGAAGAGGAAGGGAAAGGTCAGGGATGGCAGTTGGCAAGCAGCCACTGGGCAGAAGAATGAGGTGCAGAAACTTCACAGAAAGAGCAAGACAGCCCAGGGTATCAAGGAAAGCATATTTAGGCTTTTCACCGGCACCTAGAAAACAAGGAGAAGGAAAAGGAAAAGTTATCCTTTTGAGTGAGGACTTGGAAAAGCAAGCAAGCTGAGCAGTGAAGATCTATAAGCAAGCGTCTCAAGGGTGAGGCTTCGTGGGATCTCCTATGGGGCATTTACTCCTCCCATCCCCTTAGTCATCTTTAGGTAAACAGCCTTCCTGAGCCATGGGCTGGATGATTGACAGGCTCAGTTGAATTAATGCATAGGGAGGGGATAATAGTCTGTAGTGGTCTAAACTTGGTTTAGATCAGAATGCTATGCCTCTGTGTGGGGCCAGAGGTAGAATCAGACCCCATTCTTTTGACCAGAAGGAGACAAGTTTTTCCCTTAACAGGCCTCAACATAACCTTACAAACTCCACCTTCTATCAAGGTATTTTTAAATACCAAAAAGAAGTAATTGTATTGTTTCTCTTCCTAGTGTAACGAGGGAAATGGGAGGGAGGTCCAAGCTGACCATGATGGAGGGGTCTGTCCAGTCTTGCCAATCATGTATGAGTGCTGCAGTTCTATGCATATTTGCCTGCACTCAGTGCTGTCTTGTTTTCAATTTTGCCATCACAGTCTGTGGTCAAACAGTGTAGAACACCTTCCCATGTCCTTGCTGGCCGATTGTCTAGCTCCCTTTAGGATGTGTAAGTGTGAATTTATTTTTTCTTATCTTTTTCATTGGTCTGTCTTGTC
>NW_022196905.1:135856943-135861884 GCF_008632895.1 Mastomys coucha
CTGCATCTGCCTCCATCCACTGCTAGATGAAGGCTCTCAGGAGACAGTTAATGCTAGGTTCCTGTCTACAGCAGAGTATCATTAATAGTGGCTGGGATTGTCTCTCTCACATGCGGTGCATCTCAAGTTGGGCCAGTCATTGGTTGGCTGTTCCCTCAGCCTCTGCTCCATCTTTATCCCTGCACATCTCGTAGGCAAGACAAATTTTGGGTTGAAGGTTTTGTGGGTGGGTTGATGTCTACCTCCCTCCTCTGGAAGTCCTGCCTGGTTATAGGAAGTGGCCACATCAGTCTCTGTATCCCCCCCCCCAATCCCTGGTATAAATCTCAGCTAGGGTCACCCCCAGTAAATTAAAAGTAATCTTATTGTATTTTAAAACATTTTTATTAATTCTTTGAGAATTTCATATGTGTTTTGATCCTGTTAACATACTATGGAACACTTTCTTTATTTGTATCTTGTCCTTGTGAAAGGGCCATGCTAAGCTTCCCTGTATCATCCTAGTATCAGTACATGTACTGACAAAGCAAGCACAACATAAGACAATTTCAAGAGTTTTATTTATTTTCATATATACTTATTCATTCACTCTGAGGTAAGCTCAAGTGTGTCATGGTGTGTATGTGTGTAGAGCTCAGAAAACAGCCATGAGGATCAATTCCCATCATGGCTCCTGAGGGTCCTACTCAGCTCAACAGGCTTGGTAGCAAGCACCTTTACCTGCTGAGCCACTGTGCCAGCCAGCTCCAAGTTGCTAATCTATTTATTGTGGGGTTTTGTATCTAAGTTCATAATCGCTATATATCTATATACGATTTCTTAGATTGTCAGGATTTTAGAGCAGGTGGCATGATACTCTAGAATGGCCTAGGAAATCCATCTTCCTTTCCTCTTTTCTGGACAAGAGCCCTCAGTTCCACGCTGTCTCTTCAAACAGTGGTAGAAACCTCTGGGGAACCTGCAGTGCCTATAGATGATGTATTCAGGAGCCTTTGAGAAAGGACTTCATCTCTTTGCCTGTTACAGGACTGGTCCATGTAACATGAGTTGTATGTTCTCTGTCATCTAAGACATCAACTTTATGAGCTTGAAGTTTTCTGTTGGGTCCTGATGGCCATGGATTCTTCATGACACTGGCTCACACCCTTGCTGATCCTCTTGCTTTGTCTTGGCTTTTGATGCAGTCTATTGGTTTGGCTCCCATCTCCCCAGCCCTCTGTAAGCCAGTGTTTTTTGGATCTGTTGAATCTTGCTTTGGGTATATTTTAATCTTTGAGGTAAAAAGTTGGGTTACTGATTTAGTTTTTTCCTCCCCATTTTTGTAATGTAAATTTTTCATGCTCTTGATTCTTCTGTCTTTGCCAACCTTACCTGTGCCCCACATTATCTTTTGATATATTGCATTTTCATTGAATTCAATATATTTTTGTTTCCTTTCAGATAATTTTTTCACACTTTTTTTCAAAAGCATATCTTGTTTGGTTTCATGGTATTTGGCGATTTTCATATTCTTTGCTAGTCTGAATTAACTGTAGTCAGAGCATAAATTTATGAGTTCAAATATTTTTCAATTTTCAGTTTTTTCTTTTCTTTTCAGATGAGAATAAGGTATGTCTTGATAAACTGCCTATACACACATGAAAATTTTGAGAAAAATGAGAAAATATATCTATATAGTAGATATAGTGACTATTATGCTGTTTATTTTCTGTCTTTTGTTGTCCTCAGAAGGTCTAGTTAAGTAAGCCAAAGGGGTGTTAGGTATTCTGTTTTTGAGGAACAAAACAAACCTTTCATAGACTTGTTTGTGCCTTAAGTAAGAATGTGCCTTAAGTAAGTCTGTGCCTTTTTTTGAGAAAAACTCCATCCTCAGGCTTGTGAGAGCAGCTCTGAGCCTCACCACCCCCACTCAAGACCTTCCTGTGTTTGCGTCACGCTGCTCACACCCACCCCTTCCTGGGAAGAACACTGGGCACAGAGTCATGTTAACTCTGTGGCTGGAGTGCTGAGCTCTGTTGCCTGTCTTAAGTGGGAGTTTCAGCCACTGATTAATTTCCTCTTCTCTTGCAGAATAATTTTCACTCAGAACGATTATACAAATTGAGCTTAGTGTACTTATCAAGTGATTTAAAACATTAACCATATTTCAAAATAAAATTATATCAGAACTTTTGTTAAGTCTTTAAGAGTTTTTTTGGCTAAAAAAAAAAATAAAACAAGACATTTTCAATTGCTTAACTGTTATTAGATAATTGAGGTAGGTTCTTAGCTCAGACTGGTCTCTACTTTTCAGTCCACCTACCCTTTAGTCTTTCGGCACACTGGGACTGCAGGCTCATCTCATGACAACCTATTCAAATTGTTTTTAATGTGATTTAATTTAAATGTTGTTTTTTAAGTCAAAGATTTTTCTGTACACAGCTGATGGTTTGAGATTGTTCCATTCCATGGTGGTTGTTCTGTGTGTGAAGCTGACTGGGAGTTGCCCCATTCCATGGTGGTGGTTCTGTGTGTGAAGCTGACTGGGAGTTGCCCATCTGTGCAGCACAGGGTGGGCTCTCTGGCTTGCCGTGGCTGGCTCCCAGCTCTGTTGGCTCCGTGGGATCTTGCCTCTTCAGTAGTCATGTGCCTTTAAGAAATGTCTTTCTAGTTCCTATGGCTAGAAACCTTGCTGTTGTCATTGGTTCTGCTGTGTCTCATACCTCATGTGCTGTGACTAGACTCAAGCACTCCTTGATAGCGTCTCTCCCTTCTGCTCTTTCCTGCCAGTGTCTCAGGGTACCACCATCCATCTCTGGATTAACAGGGTATGCTCTTTAGTGGCTTCCTAACCTCCACTCTTCCCACCTCATCTCAACACAGGTGGGTGCTGAGCAAGCAGCAGCTAGGTGTCACTTGTAAACTCTAGATCCCTAGAGGCCTCATGTCCTCCCCCAACCACTTGCTCCACCCACACACATTCCCCTCTGCCTGAGTGCTCTGTCTCTGCTGACCCAGAGGCTGGCTGTATCAGCTGTCCAGGGCTCTACCTAGATGTTCTCCTCAGGGAAGCCACCTGACCTTCTTTATTTAAGATCACCACCCCTTTCCTCAAATCTCTTCTTCTTGCATGCTCTCTTTGCAGTAATAGTATATTACATACAGGTGTTTCTCTTATTTGCTCACATATGTTTACAACAACATAACATAACTTATGGGGGAAATTCTATTGGACCAAACCATTCAAAACCCATGAAGCTTGGGCTGGACTGCTTACTCTGTCCAGCGCCAGCTGAACAAGCAGCTACTTGCGTCCCTAATTCTAGGGCTCTCTCTTTAATAAATGATAAAACTTGTTCGTGCAAACGTTGTAGCATTAATATTCTGGGGGGAAATGATGCATAAATCAGTGTAGCTCCCTGCTTCATACCCATATCAGCTTCCTATTCATCAACCACATATGAAGTAATTTGTACAAAAGAGTTATATGCTTTCACCAAACAGACTGTCCTATATATTTCCCTTATTTGTGTACTGTTTATCTCCAGCGCTAAAAGACAAGTTCATGGAGGTGTGAATTCTTATTCTCTTCTGTTTTTAAATTCACATCTGTATTCCCATCTCCTAGGAGTCCTAGTAGGTCTTTAATAAATATTTGTTGAGTGAAAGAATAAATAATCAAATCAATATTTAGGCTTCTCTGGAATTCTGAAGTAATTGAAAATAGGAACACCTGTTTTTCTTTAAACGGAACAACTTCTCTGGCCTAATAGTTATTGACATTAAGGACTGTAGGCTGATTTATGTGTGTTATTTAGAAAGCCAGAAGTAAATGTGTTCTGGATGAAGTTCAAGATTCAGCATTCTGTAGGAAGCCGCCGGTTCGTTCCACGGAAGCCTGCTCTAATAGACACTAGCAGGTAGAGCTTCTTCCAGTGGTGGTCTTAATGCTTTGTGAACACGGACTGACTTAATCCTGTGATAAGCTGCAGTTCCCAGAGTGTGTTCCTATCACATACATGGATCGGAGACTCTGGTACAAAGGAGTACATGGGGACCCATGGTCAGTAACAGAAATAGAGACAGTTTATTAGAAAGAGGAAGGCATTTTGGAGGGTGGCAGTGGGCTAATGGGCCTGGGGAAAGGTATAGCCCAAAAGCCCTGGGACAGGAGACTCGGGAGCCTCTTCTGCTGGGCCTTGCATAGGGCATATTGCAGGTGTGTTGCTTTTGTACAACACACTGCTCTATTTACATGTGTCACCCAGGTTGGAAGGGGTCCCCAGTCTTTCTTTGTCAAGTGGCTTCTCAGATGTTAACCCTGATATTCCTCTCTTCATATCCCTTATCTCCATCTCTCCTGCCACAGTCCAAGGAAGGATTCTGGTGACCCTGAGAACCCTTGCCAGGGAAAGATACAAAGTCAGAGTCTTCCCTGGGAACACAGAGAAAGACCCTTTTGCTTTCTGCCCTGCACGGAGGCTTCACTGGTGAAGCAAAAGGAATTTCATGATAAAACTTGTGGCAGCGGAAGGTAGCTCTAGACAGGCAGCAGAGCCAGATTCCAGTTGGCATGCGTTTCTCCTTTTTCAAGCATCTAAGGTTTTTTTTTTTAAAAAAGAAGAAGAACCTCTCTCTCTCTTAAGGATATCCTTGATGGAATAGTAAAAAATCATTAATTGCATTAAATTTTGACTCTGATAGATGTCTTTTTAATATCCTTTGTTCAATTGTGAATTACGTAGAAAGTCCTTCTGCTGCATGCAAATGCATGGTGGTTGCTTTGAGGCAGAGTGCTTGCGAGTCGTCTGAGCTGGCAGCCAAGTTAGCTGCTCTTTTCTTGGCACTACATTCTCACTTGGAAGTTGTGACTGACAGACAGACCATGTTAATTCAGATCTGTGTGTTTGGCACCTTTTTTCTCCCTTTCTCTCTCTCTCTCTCTCTCTCTCTTTTTTTTTT
>NW_022196905.1:135861894-135888232 GCF_008632895.1 Mastomys coucha
TGAATAAAATAAGCCCATTTCATTGGGAGTGGGGAAGCATCTGACAGTATCTGCGGCTCATGATAAAAACTGAGCTCATAAGTAAAAAATGAGAATTTCTGAAATCTTACCTGTGCCACTATGAACCCGACATTTCTCATTATTTAAAGACTTGACAAGGTAGGAAGGTGTATTAACACATGGTATTTCTTACATTGTCTACTGACATGTGTTAACATTTGGAAGACTGTAAAATGTAGTGAACCAACAATGTCAAGAGTGCAGAAGGTGAGTCAGAGGATGAGCAGGATGAAGGTTTCTACTGTAACAGAGTCTGGACATCATCCCCTTGCCAGAGACCAGTTGCACAGTTTCTGGAAACTGACCTTCACTCATTGGGTTTCCGTATCAACACGAGTGCCCTTTCCCAAGTACAGATCTTCAAAGAACTTGATTCTTACCCTTCCAATGAAGCACTGTATTACAAAGCTGAACTGCAAAGGGGCTTGAGCATCTGACGCCTTTTATTGAGATCTACTGAGAAGGTGCCTCCTTGCACATTCTTTGTCTGGGGTCAGGCAATATATTTCTATAAGTATGCCCTTTGTGCTATCTTTTAACAACTGTAGTGCTACTGTTTTCAAAAAAGTGAATAAACATCAATGAATGCTCACCAATTCATATTCTAAAATGGTAACCGTGCAAGTCAATGACTCACTTGAGGGAGACTTTAAGGCTACACCAGGATTTTCCATGGAATGTGGAGCCAAAAGTTTCCCAGCCCTTTGTGAAGTTGGTTTTTGTATTTTGGGGACTGGAAACCCTTTTGCATAGGAGGGTCATTGGGTCACTCAAGAGCCCAGACTGGGGAATGGAAGAGCTGAGCTCTAAGTCAGCTTTGCAAAGCCTTGCTGTCAGCAGCCATGATGTGGGAATACTTCTCCTTGACATAGTCACGGATGCCCTCTTGCCTCAGCCTCTTCTCTTTCTGGTGGAACTGAAATGCTGGGAAGTTGCTTGCGAAGTTGCTTTCATATGCTGTTATCCTGGACTGAGAAGCTCGCTACCAGCTAGCTACTTCTTGAGC
Organism: Mastomys coucha; assembly: GCF_008632895.1. NCBI lineage: Eukaryota > Metazoa > Chordata > Mammalia > Rodentia > Muridae > Mastomys > Mastomys coucha. The sequence continues at coordinate 135,862,961 of NW_022196905.1, forward strand.
CCCAGGGTTCATGTCACTAAGTACATATCATACACTCACAGGCAAACATCTAAGTGGAGAAAATAAATCATAGCTGGTTTCTTTTCTTGCACCTTTTGGCTTTATATTTAATCAGAGTTGGACCTTTAGGGTTACGTGAAAGGCTCTTTGGAGGAAACATGATATAATATTTAAGAAGAATGCTGGCTATTTCAGATGTTTCTTCTTATTTACTATTTGGTTTTGGTCATACTTTTTCAATACAAACTGAAGAAATGACAATTTAGCACACTTCTACTTTGAAGTATAAAATATGGAGAGCTAGAGGCTTATTTCAGTTTGGAGGAATAGGGAATTGCTTCTGCCCCACTGTCTCTCCTTGTTATTAATTTATATGCTGAAATAGATTAGCGCAGTGCAGCATGAACGTCGTACATAAATACCCCGTTTATGTTTCCCCATCAGCTTTGGCTGTGGATTAATCTCACCAAAAGCTTGAATGGTTTCTTAGGGGGAAATATTGGAAGGGTTAGGTTCACCCCATGAGTTCCTTAAATATGCCATTAATTCACATTGATTTCAGAGAACACAGATAATCAGTTTGACATCCCCCCTGGCTGGATGCCTTGGCAAGCTGTTTGTAGTTCTGTTCACTAGAAATCTCGGGGAGCCTCCCATGTCCCCCATTTTCACATTCAGATCCAAGTGCCCAGAGAATGATGTGGTCCAGCCATGAGGAAGTCCCACGCTTGTTAGACAAACTTCTGAGCACCAAGCTTACTGGAGACTTTCTGGAGAAACCTAGAAACATTCAGTGTGAGCTTGTATGTGTGTGTGTGTGTGTGTGTGTGTGTGTGTTTGGGGGAGCTGTGTGTATGTAAACATGCATGCACATATGTGCATGTGTAGAGGCCAGACGACATTCTTAGCTGTCTTTTCTCGAGGCCTCACCTTGTTCTTTGAGACAGGGTTTCTCAGTATCCTGAAGCTCACCAGTTGGTCTAGGCTGGATAGCCAGCAAGTGTCAGGTATCCTCCTGTGTCCATGTTCTTGGTGCAGGAATACAAGTACATACTGTCCTGCCAGGTTCCTTTACAGGAGTTCTGGGGAGCCATATATGAGTCCTCATATTTGCACAACAGTCAATTTACTAAGCTACCACCCCAATGCAAAATTTCTCTTCAGAAAAAGAGGGAGTCTCAGGCTCCCATTCCAGCCAGTCTAGTTTCTGGTGTGGCTTGTCTAATGTAACAACTGAAAATATTACTGGTCTATAATACAGGTTGACTTGCTTCTAGAATCTCCATCTCCAAGACTCTGAAGCACCTCATTGTTAGTGCACTGTTGGCATGCCATCCCTGGAGCCAGACTGGCTGGAGCTAAATCTAGTTCTGTCTTTACCAGCTATGGAAAGTTTCCTTTTTATATGGCTTTTCAGATGTAAAATTTCATATGGAATTCAGGGCCTTGCACTTGAAGCGATCTCCTGAGGAGCTCTCCACTCAGCCACCAATACAAAGGTTGACCTGCAGTCTGTCCTTTCTGATTATGCCTCCTCAGAAAGTAGAGGAGGGGCAGAGACTGAGAAGAAGGGTGGCCAGTCTAGCCTGCCTGTTATTTGGTCTTACAATATGCTCTGGATCCTTAGTGCTTGAGTCCCCTGACTTTGTCCTAAACCAAAGTTGGCAGTCACTGTTTCCCCTACTAGGCTACTCCTAGGTACTCTGGGGTGTCATCTGGGTCTCTCCAGAGATGTCATGAGGTTCCTGTAAGACTGCTCACCTATCATAGATGGACCAGGCATAAGCAGCTAGCAAGTTGTCTCTGGGGTCTGTTTCTTAGTTAGGATCTAGAAGCACTGGTCTGACAACGTCTCAGTCAGGAGAATGTTCAATGTGCAAGCAAGAAAGTCTGTGTTTGAATTCTCACCATGCATCTGAAGTGCCAGGGGCAGGGGCAGGGGCAGGGGCAGGTGCCTATAATTCTAGCATTTGAGTAGGCAGAGCCCTGAGGATCTTTGGCCAGCCAGCCAAATGGAATCTGGGCTCCTGGTACATGGAGAGATGTTGTCCCCTAAAGATATATGGGAAATGACTAAGGAAAGCACCCGGGATGGGCCTCTGCCCTCCACAGGAATGGAAGTCAAGATAAGTGGATCCTGGGGTCTTGTTGGAGAGCCATAATTAGTGAGCTCCAGATTCAGTAAGAGACCTTGTTTGAAAATAGTTAGGTAGGCACTGGTTGGGGAAGATACTTATTCCCTACTCTCTCTTTCTCTCTCTCTCTCTCTGTCTCTGTCTCTCTCTCTCTCTGTCTCTGTCTCTCTCTGTCTCTCTGTCTCTCTCTCTCTCTCTTTCTGTGTGTGTGTGTGTATGTGTGTATCTCTCTTCCCCCTGTCTCTGTCTGTCTCTCTCTTTGTCTCTCTATCTCTGTGTATCTCTCTCTCCCCCTCTGTCTCTGTCTGTCTGTCTGTCTCTCTCTCTCTCTCTCTCTCTCTCTCTGTGTGTGTGTGTGTGTGTGTGTAGGTGTCCACATGCAAGCACTATCACTCCCTACCACATACATATCAGAGAGAAACTTTCCTGATACACTAGACCCAAAATTCACATTTATCACTAAGGATGATACAGATGAAATTTCTTTAAAAGCCTTCAAGAGCTGTTGAAGGCCACTGTGTAGCTAAGTCAGTAGCAAGTACTGCCACAGAGCCATCAGCAGGGAAAGCGCTGAGACACAGCCCTCTGTGATTTAGCCTATACCCCTCCAGGTACTGGCCTGCCTGGGGTGCCAAGACCTTGGCATGGGAAGGCCCTCAGCTGTGATCCCTGCTGAGCTCAGCATCAACTTCGGACCTCGGCTGTCTCTCCTGGGATGCTCTTGGCTTGTTTGCAAGCCTCATTTTCTAGGCTGTGAGTTCATTGGCTTGGAGCCAGCTACATCCCCAGCTCTTAGTGGCCAGGACACTAGGCCATGCTTGGGAGTGAAAGTGTTTGTAACCTTGTAACTGGAACAACAGTGAGAAGCCAGGACTTTGGTCTCTGCCTCTGTACAAGGATCTACAGAGATGGAGTAACCTTTGAGACCTTCTCATGTTGGCTAGAAACACTACAGGGTGATATCAGAGGGCATGTGGTGAACAAGCTTCAACTGGTAGTTGAATCTCATTGGAAATGCTTATCAGAGAGCAGCCTGGAAAGCAAACCTTATTCTTCTGTTTCATAGTCATCAGAATACATTGTCGTAGTGGTTTATGTTTTACTTGAGGTTTTGTTTGTGTTTTAAGACACAATCCTGCTGTGTAATCCGGGCTGGCATTACAGTCATCATCCATCTGCCTGGGCTTTGTTAGTGATGGGATTACAGATGTGTGGCCCCTTATCCAGCTTGGATTCTTTTGGTGATGTTTGTGTTTATATGTTCAGTGGTCACCACTTTTGGTCTTAGAGTTTCTGAGTCTCACTTAGTTTTTCAAGTGGTAGTGGAAATAAGTCAACTGACATAGGCAGAAGTTGGATGGTTGATTTTCCAGATCTGGACAATATAGTCATAGAGACGACCACATTTGTGTGTCTACTCCCCGAAATATTTATAAGTATTTGTGATCATATAAGAGCATGAAGCCTGGGATTAGCCATGATGTAGGATCACTTCTATCTTTAAAGGCCTTCCTTCCTTCCTCCCTCTCTCTCTCTCTCTCTCTCTCTCTCTCTCTCTCTCTCTCTCTCTCTCTCTCTCTCTCTCTCTCTCTCTCTCTTTCTCTTTCTCTCTCAAGGCTTAGGTTAATTATATGCATACAATGCATCTGGTTCTAGTCACCCCATTTCCTCTCTTGTCCCTCTTAGCTGCCAGATCGGTCTTTACGGTGTGATAAATACCTAGTCTGATCCTTGTGCACCACTTCTTCATCTCCCCTTCTCTTCCCCTCCCAGGTTACCTCTACCCACAAAGGCATGTGCATGGTGGTCACAGAAAGCACATCTGAATTGCCTTGTCCTCAGGCATATTGAGGACTTTTGTCCCCAAACATCAGGGTCCATTTACAGTGTGACCTTGCATATCTGTGGGACTTAACCACAGTTCACAATTATTTAGTAATATGTTTAGATTTTTACCTCAGAAGCATGTTTGAAATGCATAATTGTTTTCTTTTAAAAGATGAAAATTACCATTGTGAGGGAAGTGTGTTATTTGGTGAGATTAATCTCCTGGCCTCCCTATGTGTACATAACAAACTTGTGGCAGCAGAGCTGGGGAAGGCTGCATCCCCCAGCATCAACCAGAGAGGACCTTCTACCCACGCTTTCCAGCCTGCTTCACAGGTGATACATTAGGCCGTACACTTTTGTTTCTCCCTGGAATTTGAAAAAAATTAGAATTTTCAGTGAGTGGTAAATTCATAAGCTTGGGGCACAAACATGTTGGGGTTTGATATAAAGGAAGTTTTGAAAGGTTAGTGGTCTAAATGGAATGGTTGGTTGCCCTGGGGAATTTTGCTGCGGCAGAAATGAAGTTCAGTAACAAAAGGTTCCTGCTTAGTCTGATTGCCTATTCATGCCATAATCGGGGTCCTCCCTGCCAGACCCCCACTGATTGATGAGCTGATTACAGGTGCTTCATAAACTTCATCTCACTTTAGCAGAATACGTGGGGTTTGTCTGCCTGGGACTCCCCTTGTTTGTGGTATGGTTGTTTCTTTTGCTAAGTGGAAGTTGACTGTCATTCTTCATTAATTATCTCTTTAAAAAGGAGGAGTGGAGCCAGTGAATGGCTCAGTGTATAAAGTGCTTGCCGCACACATATAACAACTGGAATATGATCCCCCGTATTCACATAAAAGCTGGGCATAGTGGTACACTTGTGACCCCACTGCTCAGGAAAGGGGAGAGAGAAGGGTCCCTGGAGCTCACTGGCCAGCCAGTCTAGCCTAATCAGCAAGATTCTGCCTTCTTGCCTCAATAAGATGGAAGGTTCATGAAACTGCTCAGTGGGTAAAAAGCACATGTCTTACAAGCCTGATGACCTGTATTTAACCCCCAGGCCCCATGTAAAACTGCAAGAAGAGAACTGACTCCGCGAAGCTGTCTTCTTAACAGCCTCAGCACGTGCGTGCGTGCACGCGCACACACACACACACACAGACACACACACACACACACACACACACAGTGATAATAAATAAAACAAATAATAAGGAAGTCTCATCTGAATTCCCAGCAGCAGCATATGACTAGCTGGATACATGATGTTAATGATATACAGTGGTTGCTTCCTATCTGTTCTACCCTTAAAGGTTTCTGATAGCTTCTACACTTTCCGTAATGGAGTATATAATTAAAACACCCAGGAAGATGCCCTGTCTGTGGGCTCCAGGAAGCTGAACCATAAGACAAGGCTCAGCCTTGGTTTCTTGTACCTGTCCTCCCCATGGCAACTGTTTCTACTCTGTCATATGGGTTGTAGTACCTTTCTAGATGAGAAGATTATCTTTGCATGGGACAGGAAAAGTTAAATCCATTTACATTTATCTAAAAACCTTAAAGTTCCATTTGGGGAAGTGACTTGGACGTCATAAAATTATGATGTTGATTTGAGAGAACATTGAGTCTGCTCCTTTCCCTTGAATGGACCTTAAATCTGTGTTATTCAGATAAATGCGACTCTGTTTCATCAGTGATTTACGCTCTATTTAAAAGTATGTGAAAATGGAAATGCCATGCTTTCCCATGGTTATTCATTGCAGGGACTCAGCAAGTTCCCTGTCGGAACCCAGAAGTCCTCATACACTCAACATACTTTCTTGGGGGAGAGTCCAAGTCTCGTGGTTATAATTTGGGATGTTCCCATCTCCCTAAAGAGCAGTGAATGGTCCATTGGCGTTTCCCCAGGTCAGAGTCTCGGGAGCACCTCCTAGGCTGTTCACCCGTTTTCTTTTCCCGCTATTATTTTGCAGGCATTTTTTCCTGCCCATGTAAACTACAAATATATCCCATGCTTTTGTGGGGGGGGTCTGTGCACCCCTACATAAAGTTCGATCTATTCTGTTAGCTTTTCCTGAGATGACAGACATCTATCCACCATAGAGAGGTATGGTGGTTTGAATAGTTATGGCCCCAACACATTCCTGTGTTTGGATGCTTGGCCCACAGGGAGTGGCACTATTAGGGGGTGTGGCTTTGTTGGAGTGGGTGTGGCCTAGTTGGAGGAACTGTGTCACTGTGGAGGCAGGCTTTGAGGTCTCCTATTGCTTAAGCTAGGCCTAGGGTGGCATTCACTTCTGCTGCCTGTGCTCTGGCTGCATGCTGCCATGCTTCTCTCCACAATACTAATAGATGAAACCTCCAAACTGTAAACCAGCTCCAATTAAATGTTTTTCTTTATAACAGTTGTGGTCATGGTGTCTCTTCAGAGCAATGAAACCCTAACTAAGACAATAGGGCACCAATGATACATCAAAGTTCCCTTTCTACAGTGAGTTTATTGGGCTTTCAGATTATGGATAACCTCAATAAAGCCACCCTGTCATAACGTCATGGAAGGTGCATCTGGGTGTCTCCTCTTTGTGTGTAGTTCCATTTCAACATTCTCTAGCATTTCCTATAAGTACTTGCATCTGTGGGGAGCAATCAGTTTGTGTTGCCAAAGACACAGCTACCTCTGTCTTGGTTCCTTCAATTGCCATAGCTACAGGACCACAGTACTCCGAGATGGTGATGGGCTGAACATATTATGGGTACCATCTCTTTTCCAAAGTGTCTATACTTTGCTACCTTTGTGTCCTCTTTAAATTTCAAGTTCAACTACATGCTTTTCTGTAGGAAAGACTACTGGTCTTAGAGGGATAACTAAATCTCCATGTGGGCTATGCTAAAATATTTGTAGTGATAATTTTAATGAAGACAATAAAAATTCCAGGGCTTTGACAATGTATGCTTTCCCTTCTTGTTGTAATGAATGGCCAGCCTCTAGGGTAACTATCACTCTATGGCCATTTAGATCATAAGGTATTTGCTTGCCAAGTATATAAAGCTATTCCTTGTGAAGGATTTTCTTACTTGATCTCAGCATCCAGCATAGTAATTTGTTCATAGTGGAGGGGTGTTTGGCTACCTGTGCATTCTATGAAGAATCGAACTGTGGTGTCATTTAAATTCCAAACCATCATATAATATTTTAAATTGATGATGCTCTGTCAGGTATAGTCACAAATTCACATTCTTGAGCTTGTATCATAACGCTTTTTTCTTTCAAAAAGATGTATTTTTTATGAGGCATGCGTGTAGGACACTAGAACCCTATGAAGTGGCATTTCTTTTTCTATTGTTAAAGAGAGAGCAAATGGCAGGCCATTAATAAAGCCTGTGGCTCAGTGAACCCCAAGGCATCAGAGTTATATCTATTGCAATTCGGCTTTATTACACTGTTTGGGTCATAGGAGTGGATGATTTGGGCTGAAGTACATAGCAGAAAGGGAAATTGGACACAGAGTTGACAATCAGGACCCGAGGATTCACTTAAAAAGCAGCTCAGAGCAAAAGCATGTGGCACTCTCCCAATAGGACCTGGATTCGTGGCTCCTGCTGACACTGAGTGGCATATTTCATTACAATGCCTTACCGTTGGCTGTTTATATTCCTGCATGAGGTCCAGATCAGACCACTGAACAGAAAGTGACAACATCTTATTCTCTTCCTTTTCCCAATGCTGATTGCAGGGTCTCTTCCATAGGATAAATGCACATTTGTGTGTTTGTTTATTTGTGGTGCCAGGGATTGAAGGCAGAACTGGTGCGTGTGTGGAAAGCACTCTGCCAGTGAATCATGCCCCCAGCCCTCACTGGGGGATTCTAGGTAGGGGCTCTACCACTGAGCCACACCCCAGCCCCTCACTGGGGGATTCTAGGCAGGGGCTCTACCACTGAGCCACACCCCCAGCCCCTCACTGGGGGATTCTTGGCAGGTGCTCTATCTACCACTAAGGGATTCTAGGCAGGGGTTCTACCTCTGAGCCACACCTAACCCCTTTACTAGAGGATTTGCTCCTCACTGGGGAGTTGTAAGCAAGCACTGCTCTACTGAGTCACATCTCCAATTATAGCCTACAGACAGACACGACATTGCTGAATTATATCTCTAGTCCACTCAGTGTGCGTTTATTGAAAATCAAGCAGGCCAGAAACCCATTAATTCCTCTATAAGCCCCTTGTCTCTCACTGCTATGGCCAGTCTCTCATTGAACTCTTCTTACTGTACCTTTCTATCTCTTCCACCATAATGTGCTATCCGTGTTGTGCTTAGTCGGTTGATGTATTTTATTCAACATCTACTTTGTTCTGCATCATTTTAGGTGCTAGGGATTCAGAAATGTAAGACAGGAGAAATTACAGTGTGTAACCAGTAAATGCTTTAATTTCACTCTGATGTTAGTGAAACAAATATATAGTTTGTAAGACAGGTCAGCAGGAGGGGTCCTGGGAGTTACCCTGTGTCTTAGGTATGGTTTCTATTGCTGTGATAAAACACCATGACCAAAAGCAACTTGGTGAAGAAAGTTTTATACAGCCTACTGGTTCTGACCATAATCCATTGTCAGGGGATAGCAGGGCAGGAACTCAATGCAGAAGGGAACCTGGAGGCAGAAACTGAAGTAGAGGCCATAGAGGAACCCTGCTTACTGGCATGACCCTCTTAGCTTTCTCAGTCTGCTCAGATTGCTTAGCAATCTCAGCCTGGAGATTGTACCACCTACAATGAGCTGGGCCTTCCCACATCAATTGTTAGTCAAGAAAATGCCACACAGGCTTACATACATGCAATCTGATAGAGGCGCTTCCTCAGCTGAAGCTCCTCTTCACAGATAACTCTAGCTCTGTCAAGTTAACAGCAACCACCACACCCACAACCACCACCTACCAGGACAGCCTGGATGAGGATAACTATCCCGCATAGACAGGAGGAAGGCACAAGGGCAAAGAGCCTGTGGTAGGAGTGTGCTCTGCCCTGTGGAAGTGTGTGAAGGAGATGACAGCTGTGCAATGGGCCTTGTGAGATCTTAGCAGAAGTCACAAGTCCCTTTCCGTTCATTTTACTGTTGCAGAAACAAACCTGTGTGTTCCAATCAAGGTCATAGATCTAATTAGTGATGGCATCAAATGTGCTTGTATCCATGTTTTAAAAGTGTTAATGCATCTTTGCAAAATCTGTAAGTTAAATGAATAATCTTCTGAATTGTCACAAGTGAGCATGCTCATCACATTAGTAGACCTTGGTCTATTTCCCCACCGTCTTCCCTAAAGCTTCCCTCTGTCTCCTCTGTGTGTGTGTGTGTGTGTGTGTGTGTGTGAAATGAAAACTAGATTGTGAGTCTTGCCATTCCTTTGTTTATTATAGTCCCTTCTTAAAACAAAGTAATCTGTAGATTATATGAAGAAGTATGGCTTTCATAAACTTGTTTTACTTTGAAAGCAGAGTTTTCATTACACATCAGTGGCTAGGGGTAGGGAAATGGTTGGGTGGATACAGTGCTCACCACACAGATGTGAATGAAGACTTGAGTTCAGATCCTCAGGCCCTGCATGAACACTAGGCAGTAGTGGCACCTGCCTTTAGTCCCAGCACACAGTAATGGAGACAGAAGGTCTCCATGGAGATAAAGTATTTGCTTAGCAGAGCCACTGAATTCTGCATGCATGGAAGCGATCATGCTTCAGTGAATAAGGTGGAGAGCCACCGAGGAAGACATCTGATATTGGCCAAGAATGATCAAAGAAGATATCTAATATGTGCCCCATACACCTTCATGCATGCACACCCTCACACATGAAAATAATAAAACAAACAAGAACATAAAAATAAAACAACGAGGCCAGGTCTGGTGACACATGTCTTTAATCCCAGCATTCAGAGGGCAGAGGCGGGTGGGTCACTGTGAGTTTGAGGGCAGCCTGGTCCACAGAGCAAATTCTAGGACATCCAGGGCTGTTACAAAGGAAACCTTTTCTCAACAAACAAACAAACAAACAAACAAACAATGAAATCATTGTTTTGCATGATCCAGAACATCCTGGTGTATCCCTTTAATAGTCTGGTACTAGTTCTAAATAGGAAGGACTCCTATGGACATATCTGGTGTTTTCTGGACCTTTTGGTATTTTGGAGAATCTGCAAGGCTGTTGCTTCTTCCTGGTGTATCAGGGATTATTTGCTACTTCATTGGGCTTATAGTCTTCATGTCTGCTGTTGAAAATTCGACTGGTTCATGTCATTGATTCATTGTGTAGATGGATTTATTGGTTGGATTGGGTTATTTTCATCTCAGCATCATTAAGTGCTCTTTGTTCTTTCTGTTTCTTTTAATATCTCAGATGACGTTGCACCCTATTTCAAAACGGAGCCGGGCCTGCCACAAATCCACCTGGAAGGGAACCGCCTTGTGCTCACCTGCCTGGCTGAAGGGAGCTGGCCTCTGGAATTCAAGTGGATACGGAACGACAGTGAGCTCACCACCTACAGCAGCGAATATAAGTAATTGATGGCTTGAAAATAAGATTGTGAGGTTATAGCTGAACCCCTGGCCTTATGGGACCTGGTGACACAAGCTGGCAGTGCTGGGTCAAGTCCCACTACCCTGAGGGTGAAAGGCGAGGTGTGTGGTTAGAAGGGGGCTTATACTGGAAGGCCTTTTCACCCTGGAGTCTACCACTCTGCTTGTGAGAGAACTGAGAGAATGGAAGCCCGTCTAGTGAAACACACATGGATAGGAATCCATGCAGCACTTTAATGTGATGAATATGCTAGTTTTAGTGACAACTTCACCTACAAGTTGTGTTTGTATCTAACTGGTCCAAGCGTTTCACGTAGGTGTGTAGATTAGGAGCTTGTAGAAGTCATGCCATTAACATCCTCTCTAGCCGGCTTTCCCGACTTTGCTGGGAAAGGGGCATCATGGGAGAGTCGGGGTGAGCAGGGTCTCATTATTCAGTAGGAAATCCAGTGAATAAAGAGAACCTACTATGCGCTGGCCATCAGGCCAGGTACAGGGGTACAAGAAGCTTGAGGAGCTCTGAGCCCAGTGTGGCGAGGGCACAGCTGGAGTCCAAGCTAGGTGTAAGCTGTAGCTCTGCCCAGGAAGCAGCCCTACTCTGCCTTTCTGCCTCAGGCCTTTGTATTTAAAAAAGAAAGTTAAATGTCTTAGATTATCTAAGTTAATGTACAAGTGGAAATCATTGTGGCATTTTCATATGTGCATGCCATTGTACATTGTTCTAGCTTACTGCTTTCCTGTCTGTCTGTCTGTCTGTCTGGTTCCCTTTGTGCCCACAGAGTTTTGTCTTGTTCTTTTGTGTAACTTTCCTCCCCTCCAGTGATTCTCTTCCTAGTTCTGTGACCTATACACAGATAGACCATGTACACATGTGCACATGCACATGCACACGCACACACACATGCACACACACACACATGCTTACTCTTAAGCCTAAGTTTTACATATGAGAGGAAAATACATACTTGTCTTCCTTAGTCTAGCTTATTTTGCTTGATTGACTCAATGATTTCGAATTACATCCATTTTGTGCAAATGTCAAAATGTCCTTTTATCCTTGTGTTTGAAAACATTCTGTTGAGTCAATGTGCCATGTCCACGTTAGCTGTTCATCTGTTTGTTGTCAGACATCTTAATTGGTCTGTTTTCATAGCTCCTGTGAGTAGTACAGCAAGCGTGGGTGTACAGGCATCTCTGTGGGGGCATTGTCTTAGAGGCTTTCCAGTATAAATTAAGAGTGGTCTACCTGGGTCCTGCATTGATATAATTTTAGCCTTTTGAGAATGCTTGGGAGTGACTTTCTATATATAGTGTGGAGTAATGTTCCATTCCCCTGGCAGCAGTGCGATTTCCTCTTTCTGTACATCCTCACTAGAATTTGTTGTGGGGTTGTGTATGTTTCTTCATTCTTTCTTATGTATGGCCATTCTGCCTGGGGTGAGGGGAATCTCACTAAGGCTTTTATTTGCATTTCCCTAAAGGCAAAAGATAATGAATCCTTTTCAAACATTTATTGGCCATTTGTATTTCTTCTTTTGAGAACTGTCTAGTCACTCTCCCACTTATTGATTGGGTGCTTTTTAATGCTTAATGTTTGCAGTTTTTATATGTCTTGATATTAATTCCCTATGTGCTGTGTGGCTGGCAAAGAGCCTTTTCCTATTCTGCACGCCGTCTCTTCGTGTCTGTAAATGTTTCCTTTCTGTGAAGAAGCTTCTCAATTGCATGGACTCCCTCATGCCAGATCCTGGGGTTATTTCCTGTGCTTGAGTCTTGTTCACAAAGTCCTTACTGGTCCATACCTGGAATTGTTTGCTCTATAACTTTGCCAGCAGTTCAAGACTCTTGGTCTTAATCCATTTTTAATTGTGTGTGTGTGTGTGTGTATGTATGTATGTGTGTGTATGTGTGTGTGTATGTGTGTGTGTGTGTGTGTGTGTGTGTGTAGTGAGAGATATGGATCTATTTCCTTCTATCAATTTCCCTAGCACCATGCTGTTGTTTTTCAAATGTATGATTTGTATATCTTTATTAAAAATTAGGTTTGACTTCTGTATTCTAAGATCTGTGTATCTGCTTTGTGCCATAACCCTGTTATCTTCATTGCTGTGGCTCTTCAGTGCCATTTGAGCATGGCTTTGTGTTAAGTCATTTGTGTGTCAGTGCAGGTTTTGGGGTCTGTGAAGACATTACTGGGACTTTGATAGGAATCATGCTGACTCTGTGACTATCTACATGTGACAGCCCTGCTCCCAATACAAACTCTTCCCATCCATGAACATGAGAGGTCTTTACAATCCTGATGTCATCTTCAATTTCTTTCTTCAGTGTTTTAAATTCCTATTGTAGGGACCTTTCACCTCCTTGCTTATATTTACTGATAGATTTTCTTTAAAAAAAAAAATCTATTATAAATAGATTTTTTTGTTCTGCCTGATTTTCCCCCCTTTGGCAAGTTTGCTGTTGATATATAAAGAAGTTATTGATTGGCTGGTGGTTTAGTCCCTGGGAGGTTTGGGGGTGGGGTCTAGTTGGTTGATAGTGTTATTCTTCCTACAGGGTTGCAATCCCCTTCAGCTCCTTCAGTCCTTGCCCTAACTTCTCAACTGGGGTCCCTGCACTCAGTCTAATGTTTGGGTGGGCAGGTGGGGGAGGACCCTCATAGAGGCTGTGGGGAGGGGCAGGGGATAAGGGTTTGTGGAGGGGAAACTGGGAAGGGGATAACATTTAAAATGTAAATAAAGTAATTAATAAAAAATAAAAATAACCAAAAAAAATCAAAACAGCTACTGATTTCTATATGTTGATCTTTTATCTTGCTACTTAGCCAAAAGTGGATCTTTCTGGGTGTTTTCTGGTAGTTTTCTAGGTCTTAAACTGTAGAATCAAATCATCTGCAAATAGGAATCATTCAGTTTCTTGATTTTCTCTGTGCATCCTGTTCTTCCTTCCCTTGCCTTACTGCTTGAGCTAAGCCTTAAGCTCTACATTAAGTGAGGACAGTGACTAGGAAGAATTTAGTATTTTGGTTTAACTTAGTAGATCGTATATGCCTAGAGATTTAGACATTCCTTTCAAAATGTCCAGGGCTTTGGGTTTGGAATAAAAGTATTTATAGTATTTCCTAGGATCCTCTGGATTTCAGTGGCATCTGAAGTAACCTCCCCCCCCTTCTTCTCTAGTTTTAGTATCTTTGGTCTTCTGTCTTTCTTTCTTATGTTTGGCTAGGGGTTAGTCTTGTTTGTGTTATTGAAGAACCAATTCAGATTGATTCTATGTATTAATCTCTTAGTTGCCATTGCAGTCATTTCTGTCCTCTTCTGCTTTTGTGCTGGCTTGCTCCTGGTTTTCTAAGACTTAGAAGAACATCATTAGGTTATTTATTTTGTTTTGATTTTCAATTTTTGGTTTTTGTTTCCTAATGTAAACACTCATAGCTAACGATTTCTTCTTAGAACTGCCTTAGTGGTATCCAAAGTTTCTGGTAAGTTGTACTTAGTCAGTTGTGTTTTTATCTGATTTGGAGACATATAATTTCCCTGCTGATTTTGTCAGTGACCTTCTGGTCATGCAAGGGGGACTATTGCTTAGTCTCCATCTATTTGTGTAGATTCTATGGTTTCTCTTGTTACCATGATTTCTACTTTTATTCTATTATAATCTGATAAGATTTTAAAATTCAGTTGTTTTGTATTTGTTAAGTCTTGATTTGGGCTGGAAAGGCCTTAGAGAAGGTTTCATGATTGCTGAAGAATATATATTCTATTTCTATTGGGTGAAATATTCTGTATACTTCTTCTGTTAAGTCTTTTTGACCTGTGGTATAATTTAACTATGGGTTTCTTTGCTGAGCTTCGTCTGGGTGACCTATCTAACAGGAGAGCGAGTTATTAACATCACTAGTTGCTTCTGCATGAGGATGTCTCTGACCTCTTCCTCCATTAATATTTGCTTTATGAAATTGGGAGCCCCAGATTTAGTGTGAGTGTGTTTACGATTGCTGTATCCTCTTGCTGAATTGTGGCCTTTACTAATATGTTGTAGCCTTCTTTCTTTATGTATATGTACATGTATGTGTGACTAAGTATATAGCTGTGTATACAGTATATGTGTTTGTACATGTAGACAAATGTGTGTGCCTATGTGTATTCAAGTGGGAACCAGAGGAGGTGTCATTCTCTACTGTGTTCCCCTAAAAAAGGGTCCCCCAAGTAAGCCAGCAAATGCTAGCAAACTTCCTGTCCATTTTCCCAGCAGCACTGCAGTTACTGGCACTTGTATGCAGCTATGCTCAGCCTCTTGCTTGGGTGCTGGAGATCAGAGTTGGATCTGCACTGTTTGCCTAGCTCAGCACTGAGCCTTCTCCCCGGACCTTTATGTGTTTTGACTAGCTCCTATTTGTGATCAACTTTTTCAACACTGGAACAGACACGCCATGTTACTTTTGTCTCCCATTCGTTTGATACATTGCCTCTGTCCTTATCTTTTGGTCTGTGGGTATCCTTACCAATAGTTATGTTTCTTGGAAACAACAGACAATTTGATGTAATTTAGTATTTTTCACTTGAATTTTTATTCTATCTGTATCCATATTTTGTTACATGTATGTCTGTGTGCTGCATGTATGCCCAGTACCTGTAGATACCAGAAGAGGGCATCAGATACTCTGGGAGTGGAGTTTCAGACAGTTGTGAGCCTCCATGTGAGTGCTGGCGATCTAACCATGTCCTCTGAAAGAGCATTCACTGCCATTTCTGAGTCCTGAGCCATTTCTCCAGCC
The DNA here is from genome assembly GCF_008632895.1 of Mastomys coucha. Lineage (NCBI taxonomy): Eukaryota > Metazoa > Chordata > Mammalia > Rodentia > Muridae > Mastomys > Mastomys coucha. The sequence continues at coordinate 135,878,259 of NW_022196905.1, forward strand.
TATGGATCTATTTTTTTTAAAAGACATATTTATTTATTGTGTGTGAACACCTTGCCTGAATGTTTGTGTACCACATATGGGCCTTGTGACTAAAAGGTCAGAAGAGGGTGTTGAATCTCTTGGAACTGTAATTAGAATATTTATGAGCTATCTTGTGGGTACTGGGAATCAAACACAGGTCTTGTACAAGAGCAACAAGTGCCCTGAATCTAACTTTCGAATGCAGTCAGCCAGTTCCTCTCTCTTTCCCTCTCTCTGTCTCTCTCTCTCTGTCTCTCTCTCTCTGTCTCTCTGTTCCTGTCTCTATCTCTGTCTCTCTGTCTCTCTGTCTCTGTCTCTGTCTCTCTCTCTCAGTGAGTGGAGTCCATTTATATTTAAGAGCATAACTGACAGATGATCTCTAATTCTGATAATTTTGTTTCTGTTGTTCTTTAATTGGATAGATTACTGCTCATTCTCTCTTGGTCCCTAAATATTAGGGTTTGTTTGCTTCCGTACTGGACATGATGGATTCCTGCCTATATAGCTCAGGTTCTTCCTAATAGCACCTTGGAGCACCTGTGGCTTGGCTTCTGTAGAAACTGTTCCCTAAGGGCTGTCATGCTGGGTGCTGTGCTTTTGAGCATGATGGGGTTCAAATGTCAGCAAAGTTCATGAAGCCCCAAAGTAACCACAGTCATGCTGCTTTCATGACTTAAGAAGGAATTGACTGTAGACAGTGTCAGCTCAACCAGCTTACCTGCCTCATCTACCTTACAAGTTGTAATATGTGATGCATAGCCCATGTTCAGCTTGCCTCCATTGTCCATTTGTCTTTCTCTTTGAATACTTCTTTCTTGTTTTCCCTTATCTCTTTCTCCCTCTTTCTCTCTCACTATCTCTTGCTCTCACTGTGTGTGTGCATGTGTGTGTACATGTATGTGCATATGTATGCATGTGTGCATGTGTGTGTGTGTGTGTGTGTGTGTGTTTTATTCAAAGTGTTCTACTTCCACATATGTGGTTATAAGCTTTCCTATAAGACCCCTGCTTTCTGGTCGTGGCAGCCCATTGAAAGCTAGCTGCACTGGACTCCAGACCAAGCCTAGGGAGCAGCTGCACAATCCCCCTCACTAGCTCTCATTCCCTCTGTGCATCTGACTCCTGTCTTCCTTACCACCCTATGCCTGTTCCTGCCATGCAGTTACCCTTTAACAAGTAGGGCTTTTGACTTTCTCTAATATAGTCCCACCCCTAGTTACCTAGTCTGTGAGGATTACCCACCAGTAGAGCAGTTCTAGGTTGGAACCCCAGCTCCAACTCCTGTATGTTTCTATGAATTTGAGCAGGTCAGCTGTATACCCTGCTGGAAAGATTTATAAGAACTGGCTGTGTTAATTATTTTTCCAGTTACTAAAAAGCAACTTCTGGGAAAGGGGGGCTTATCTTGGTTCACAGTTTGAGAGCATAGCCCATGTTGGAGGTAAATCGATGGCAGCAGACATGTGTTCTTAACGAGGAAGCAGAGAAGCTGACCACTGGGGTCTGCCTGCTCTCTTCTTTTTATTTGGCCCAGGACCCCAGCCAATGGAATGGGGTTATCCACAGTCAGCGTGGGTCTTCCCACTTAATGAACCCAACTTAATCTCCCTCCCAGATACGCTTAGAGGTGTGTCTGTGGCATGACTCTTGATCCTGTCAAGTTTACAGCCATTAGGAACATCAAGTGACTAGTCACATCTCATGTGTGGCATGGAAGCCTTGACTCTACTGGGAAAATACCCCATTTCCTGACACACATTTAACCTTCCAGTATTTCCTGGTAGTACTTCTCAGAGTTATTGTGTGATGTTATGGGGGTTGGCGTATTGGTATAAAACAAACAGAAAAACAAAACAAAAACAAAAATCTAAAAACAAACAAAAACCAAAAAATAGACAGTGAACTTAGAGATGAGAACTGTAGGTGAGTGATGAGCTTGGACAGACATGGCTTGATCTCCAGTAACTTCAGGTTCCCATCTTGCTTGTTCGGTGTTGTTGGAGAAGTTAACCATTTTGACCTAGTCTTCTCATCTCATCTTAAAAGGATATAAGAAATCCCATGCCAGTGGGTGCTAATAAAAGCCATATCACATATTCAGTATGCTCCAGAAAGTAAGTAGTGGGGCTCCAAGGATTGCCCCTTATGGGGAGAAGATCAGGGAGGCAGATGGTCTATGACAGGAGGCCCTCAAAGTTGGGTACCTGATGTGGCTTGAAAGGGATTTTGTCCCCTGGTCTTCAGCTTTCTTAGTATATTTTCTGAAGAGTTGCTGCCTGAGGCCACACTGTTTGTCTGGGCACCATGCTGATCTTTGCCCCTCCTCCCGCCCTGCTTACTGATCTCTTCCTTTTCACAGAAGGAAGATGCATAGCTGCCTTTAGAGCAGTGGCTCTCAACCTGTGGGTCATGACCCCTTGTGGGAGTCATGTATCAGATATCCTGCATATGGGATATTAACATTACAATTCATTATCAGTAACAACCACAGTAATGAAGAAGCAACAAAATAATTTTATGATTGGGGGTCACAATGACATGATGAACTGCATGAAAGGGGCACAGCATTAGGAAGGGTGAGAACCACTGCTTAAGAGTCTTTCTGTGGGTCTCCACCTTGGGGAGTGGGGAAAAGGTAGATGTTGAACCTGAGTGAGATGGGTATTACATAATTATGAGCATCCTGTTTGAGACAGTTGTACAGTAGTGTGTATGTGTGCACGTGTGTGTGTGTGTATGTGTGTGTGTACACAACCTCAGCTGTTCTCTGCAGATACTCTCCCACTTTACATCCTTTCCTTCCCTTGTGCCAAGGTCTCTCACTGGGATGTGGAATTTACCACCTGGGCTAGTCAGGGTTTAGAGCAGTCATACCTGTCTCTACCTACCCAGTGCTCAGATTTACAAGTGTGCACCACCACATCTTCTAGCAAAACACCAACACCTGCTGGGTTTTTTGACATGAGTTCTGAGGAGCTACAGTGTGTACCTTCACACCTGGATTTTTGACATGAGTTCTGAGGATTGAACTCAGGTTATACCAAGCCACTGTGCCACCTGAGCCATCTCCCTGTTTTTACACTTAAAGCTCAAATGTACCCCAGGCCATTTTTCTACATGCAACCTTTTAAACGTAGTGTTAACCTAAAAGTATGTGGAAAGGTATATTGTTTAGGTTTTATTTCATTCTTCATTGCTCTTTCCAGTAGCGAAACTTACCTATTCGTTTGAAATATGTGGTGATAATCCGTAAGAAGACAAAACAGTGGTGGTTGTATTGAAGCAAGACCAAGGTAGCAGCTCATTATACATGGACCATTAAAATAAGGCAGCTGCGCCGCTACCACTTCTCTGGGAGCACAATGAGGAGACACGCATTCTTCTGAAGCAGCCATGGCTTGCAGTGTGGAAGTGATGAATTGCATTCTGTTCACCGAGGTCTTCAGACTCTGAGATGAGTTATCAAGAATCCATTGTATTTTGTCATCAATTTGTCCAGATGTAAAAGCTGCTTAAAAATCGTATGCTATTTTTTTCAAATTACTCTTTCATCTGCCTCCTCCTCAGAACACTTTCAGCTATCGTGTGTTAACCTTCACGAGACCTTTGTAAGTCTCAAATTGAAAAACAAGGATGAAATGATAACTGCCTTGCCTGACAGTGAGAACCAAATTTTTACCTCCCCTGGAGTCAGCCAGGAAAGTGCTAACACTGTAAGGAGTTAATCATGTAATTTCACCTTTCCTGGCACTGACTAAGAATAGTCTTTTCTCTGTCTCTTGTATTACTGGATGCTTGTGGATTTCAGTGAATTTTAGATGTTTTGGTTCACATTAATACTTGCCCCACCTTTTAGGCACAGGTGAGGGTATGGCATAGCAACAGAGGTTGAGTAATTAAGCTAAGTTTGCACAGACATCTGAGCTGGATTTGCATACAATTTTTACAGGAAACATCTGTGAGTTCTGGTCTGCACTGAGAAAAAAGCCTTTAATATTTATATTCCAAGTGGATGCATGCCCATGTGTGGAGAATCTCTTAATGCTTGCACAGTATGCCTATTTTAACAGTGGGAATAATTGGATAGTCTAAACATTTCGTCATTTTCTTAGGAGATGCATCTCCATAGTTCAATTCTGTGCCACAACAACAACAGAAACTTGATGGATGTTTATTAATATTTTTTTATTCCAGTTAAAATAGAGATGTTAAGGGAAAAGCTCTTTTCTCCTGTTTGGTTAAAAAAAAAGACAAGGAAACTTCACCGTATCAATAAAAATTATTAAATTCCTGGGGATAACTTTTATAGGAAATTTATAAAACCCACATGAGGAGGAGTGCAGAGAATGGCGTAGTAAGAAGCTTCAGGGGGCTGCTACTCAGGAACGCTGAGCATCATAAATGCCTCTCCCTTCCTAATTACTGTATGAATTTAGCCTAGTCAATGGACATTTAAGTAAAACTATTATCAGTACAGCATTTGCTTACAGTACTGATGATCCACATAGGGTCTTGAACATGGCAGGGAAGCCCTCTACCACCAAGCTATGTCCTCAACACAAAATGTCTTTTTGTAAGAAACTCTAGTAAGTTATGTCCATTGGGAAGTGCCATGACAAGGATGGGCTTTGGCATCTTATAGTGGCCAGTGCCAGACAGTGGCAAACACCAGACAAGCTTTGAGAAGGAATGCGTGCTTTCAGACCCCTGAGGAGCCTCATGCCTTACAAGCAGGTCTGATTTGCCTGCATCTCATTTCACTTGTTATAGTGCATTTAGATGACATCACCATTGAATCTCTGTGGCCAGGAGGTCAGGTCGCTGAGTGCCTTCTCTGAAGTGTGAGCTGCCTAGTGATGCTAAAACCCACATTTTATACCCACTGTGTTGTTTATCAGCATGCGGTTCTGACTTCCTTCTGAATTTATAGGTACGTGTCCCCCAGGTCCCCTTCCCGTCAACCAAGCCATTCACTGTGGTTCCAGTGTCTCTCTCTCCATCCATGCCTAAGCCATTCCTTCCATGAACTTCTCCCAAAGAGTCACATTACTTACTTCTGCTGTTGCTGTGATTAAAAGAACGTAAGGAAGCAGCTGTTTTGGCTCCCAGGGTGAGTCCATCATGGAAGAGAAGCTCGCTGTGGCAGCAAGAGTGGGAGGCAGCCTCTCGTGCTGTGTGTGCATTCCAACGGCAGATAGGAGAATGCTGGTGCTCAGCTTGCTTTCTCCTCTTTAGTTCGTCCAGGACCTCAGCTTAGGGAATGGTGCTGCCCTAAGGGTTTGTCTTCCTATCTCAGTGAAACTAATCCAGAACATCCTCCACAGACATGCCCAGAAGCTAAGCTAAGCTAGAGAATGTTGTATGCATGTTTAATCCCAACCCGGGATTCCTATCCTGCCGTTGACCATTTAGTTCCTGGATAAAAGACACACTTAACCTTTATATTTACAATAAGCCTTAAATGGCACATGAGCTGGGCACATGCCTACCTTCTATGCTATTAGGATCTACTTTCCTATCTATAACCCTGAGTTATTACTTACTATGTTTCATCTGGGCTGTTCTTAACTCCCATGGGCCAGACCTCAGGGCCATGTTTTCTTGACTCTAATGCATTGGCATCTTCCTCCTCCTCCTTTACCTTCTTCCTCCCCTCATGGTTCTTCTCTGACCCTCAAGATTGGGAAGCTTGAGCCCTTCCTGTGTCTCTTCTGCCCAGCTATTGCCTGTCAGCATCTTCATTCGGTTATCAAAAATAACTTGGGGGCAAGGGCACACAGTGTCACTGGGTTCTATGTGCAGATTCTCGTCTTTGTGACACCCAGGTCTTGGGACCCAGTATTAGCATTAGAGTACACGCAGCATCAGGCCAAACACTACAGAGAATGCCTCACTGGCATCCCCAGAGGCTCCTTTCCTGGTGGTTCTAGGTCTTATCTAGATGACAATAGGAATAGGCTACCACAGGGCCCAAAACTGCTGCTTGCAAAGATGTCCCCTTGCAGTATCACTGGAAGGCTATTGTGAGGCACCTGTTTCCAGAGTGTTAGTGACCTGTGTATTCCCTGGGCCCAGGTGTTTAGCCATCCCATCAATTTGTGTGGCTTAAAAGTCATTGAGAAAGGAGCCTTGGTGCTTAAAATTATGTGGCTCTGATAATTCTCTTGTAAGAGTTATTTCTGTGGGCATTTTCCTAATACCCACAGCACAGCTCCCATTTATCACTTTGCACAGCAGAAATTGCTTTTTGGTATCTGGAGTTGCCCACTCAAGAAGGCATAACTTTGTGCTAGAACCTAAAGGCTCTACTTGACTCTGAGATTGCTGGAGAGCCCGCAGAGGATCCTTACCCACAGCAGCTCTCTCTATCAGCATCAGATAGCAAACATGTTTTCTTTTTTGTTTGTTTGTTGTTTTGTTTTTTAAATTTTTTTTTTCCGAGACAGGGTTTCTTATGTAGCCCTGGCTGTCCTGGAACTCACTCTGTAGACCAGGCTGGCCTCAAACTCAGAAATCTACCTGCCTATGCTTCCCAAGTGCTGGGATTAAAGGTGTGTGCCACCACTGCCCAGCAAACATGTTTTCAAGAGAAAAAACAACACCAAGAACTGTATACCAACACCCCAGGACAAAGATTTCTCTCATGTCAGGTCTCACTAACCCTGTCTGTCACACTGGGCTAAGAGCAAGTTATGGGATTGAAAAAAAAATTAAAGTTAGTGAAATTGTTTTTAAGATGCCAGGTATTAGACAGCGAAAGATAGGGATCCCTAAGAGATACGCTACAAACAAGGAGAGCCGTGTAACTGCCACAGCGTCTGCCTTCGTAAAATTTCCAAGCGAAGGCATAAAAATTGAGAACCCAGGTGGTGTCTCTTCACTAAGCTAGATGTCAGGGTGGGGCAGGAGGCAGACAGACTCTAGATTTCTCAAGAGCAGAAGATGAAAAAGAATGTTTAGAGAAATATTTCTGGAGATGGCATAGGCTCCCCTGAGCTTCAGCAGGGTAGTCAGTCAGAGCTACTCAAGGCCAGGTATAGAGTTCCCCAGATGACAAGTAGTGGGTCCCTATGTTCACTCAGGAATGGGATCCTAACCCCAGCACCAGTTTATTAGTCTTCAATGAAATCTGTTCTGTCCCACCTAGCTATAGTTAAAAACAAGAATTACTTCTGAGTATCTTCACAATAGTACTACAGAGTCCACATACGTTTGTAAGAAGGCCCGAACAGCCAGGACTCAACAACTTAAACTTTGCAGTAGCTAAAATTTTATCAGCTTAATGAGCTTGCAAAGAGGCAGGAAAGGATGATCTGAAGTGAGGAGGAAACAATAGAAGCCAAGTGAAAACTGACACAAACTACCTGAGAAAGACTGTGAGACCATGACCATGTTGTTGAAAATCAAAGTAAGACGAACACTAAAGGTAAAAACAGCACCTGAAGATGAGAATGCTCAGAAGGAAATAATAAGCTCATGAATATATCAGTAGAACTATATAAATAAAAAGCCTACCAAAGAGACAATTAAGTGAGCATTAGAGAGTAACAAGAACAAATATATGGATAACTTAAACCAAAGAAGGGGCAAAGGAAATATTTAAAGAAATGAATGTTAGTTTTTCCTAATTTGAATAAGAGCCACAAAGTTACAAGGCATCAAATTATAATAGTAGACTCACTAGCCAATGCAATAAGGCAAAAAAGGAAAAGAAAAAAGAAAAAAAGAAGTTATCTACATTGCAAAGGGAAAAACAGACTGTTTTCATTTCAAACAGCATGATCACTTGTATGGTGAGTTCAGCGATGTTACTGGAATGAAGATGAATATGTAAAAATCAGTTATATGTAGATTCATTTATGTCTTAGTTTTAGATGAGTCACACTTATCTATAGAATATAACACATACAACAAATAAAAATAGCAGCAAAACTGAAATATTTAGGGATAAGTTTGACAAGTGATATGTAAAATATTTATACTGAAAACTTCAAATATTGAGAGAAATAAGAGAGCTTGGTCATTGGGCAGAATACTGTGTCCTTAGGTCTGAAGACTTAGTTTTTAAATATGTTTTTATTAAATTAGTTTTAAAATATCTTTATGTACAGACTGGTCTCTGGTTCATATTCCTTAGGCTTGACATCTTGAGGCACACCTCACAATTAAAATCCTTCACTGAGCCAGGAGGAGCATCCGTACACATATTGTTTTTAATCCATTATTTCTCAATCTGTGGTTCAACAAGTAAAGGTGTGTATGTGCATCTCCTTATTAGAAGAAACAAATTGGTTTTTTCATCAACTGTCTAAACTGAACGTGACCCTCACCAGCATCTTCCTGCAAAGAATTGACTCCTAGTTATTTCTTACCCTGGCTCATGTTAATTCTCCTCTGATGGTTTATACTCCAGGCATCCTGCTCTGGAACAGATTTCATTTGGGCTCAATTCAGCCACGAGAGCTATGGGTTTTAGGTAAAATAGATTCTTGTAGTTTCACACTGCATCACTTAATTGGTTTCTAGTACCCAATATATAGAGGGTTATGAACTGGGTATAAAACTTTTGATAGGCCTTCAACTTTCTTCTTTATCATAAGTCTGTAATTATGAATCCTGTCATTGAAAAATGAATCCCTCATTTCTGAGCATCAAATAAACTATTGTTTTGTCTAGAAGGATGGGGGAATAAACTTGGGAGTTTAAAAGTGGATGAGCGGTTGCCTTCTTACTCCAAGTAAATGTGACCCACATCGAGCTTCCAGGCTTGTACAGTGTTACTCATGCTAGGATGTGTAGCCTAGATCTTTAATAGTACTGAGGTGTGGCCAGCCTGCATGTGGATCCCACGGAGCTGTGTGCTGTGCATATTGGTTTCTGGCTTTAGTCTGATGGTCTTATGGTCTTTCTTGGCTATGTAGTCAGAGCAGACAAGATTGTTCCTGGAGAATTTCTTAAACAGAATTGATGTGTGGCTTCTTAAAGTCCTTATTGGAGATGATTTGGATGTAGATAATTAATTAATCTCTCTTGGATCTTCTGTCCTGGGATCATTGTGGAATCTAAGTGAAAAGCCTTAGCCAGAAGGACAACCCAACCTAATGTGATTCATTGTTGACAAGTACTTCCAGATGAGACACCAGAAGCCTTTAACTGTGCGTTCCTAATTCACTGGTGCTCCTTATAGTGCTCACAGTTTAGGCTCCTTTTTCACTGTGGTTCCATGGGGGATATTTTTAACTGTGTAGACAGTAACATTTGTCTTCATACTTTAATTCTTGGTATAATGGTCCCCATTTTTTATGTCTACAGAGAATCTCACATCATAAAGAATTAAGCAATCAGAAATGGAATAAAAGATTTTGTCCATAAAAAAAAATCAATGCCCTCTTTCCCAAAGGTTTTCTGACATTCAATTCTTACTGACTTTAGAGTGTTTAATCCTAATAAGGTTAGATCCGACAGACTGATTCCTGTCACATGCTCAAGCTTCATGAAATGGAGATTTTCACCTTTCTGCCCCTGATTAGACAAAGAAAGAAAGAAAGAATGGGCAGCCTTCAAAACATTGCTTACGTTGGTGAAAAGAAAGAAAAAAAATCACAAGGTCCTGGAGAAACTTAAGAACATCTCAACCGCAGCTCTTGAAATTTGGATTGGCTTTGGTCAGTGTTGGGATAAAGTCTAAGTAGAGTCATTCATGGTGGCTACCGTGAGAAGCCTGTGGGACACTGGCATTCCATTAGTCTCTGGAAGCAGAGCCATTCATGGTGGCTACTGTGAGAAGCTTGTGCGACACTGGCGTCCCATTAGTCTCTCGAAGCTTTATACATCCAGATTGAACCCTAATGCAACTACTCCCTGCTCGTTACATGTGGCCTAGACCCATGGGCATCTATTTTTATTCTTCATTTAAAATCATTTTTAAATAACCAAATCTCTCTCTCTCTCTC
>NW_022196905.1:135888242-135925000 GCF_008632895.1 Mastomys coucha
CTCTCTCTCTCTCTCTCTCTCTCTCTCTCTCTCTCTCACTCACACACATACACACACAGAGTAATTTTGGCCAGTTCAGGGTTCCTGACTCATTCTTCCCTGTTCTGTCCACTTTATCTTCATATTCATAATTTAATTCTTCAAAGGACATAACCTTGAACTTGCCCAGTGTGTATGACCTGTCAGTCAAGCACACCTTCAAAGCTGTGCATCTATTTTCTTATCAAATTCCTCCGTAGATTTTTTTCATCATTATTTTGCTTGAGGAAACAGTCAGCTACAGACTCATTCCACTTTGGATTATTGTTTTTTAAAGTTTAATACAGGAAATTTATAAAAATAAAATTGAAGACATAATTCACATCTAACCTTGCCGAGATGAGGAGGTGCTGGCTTTTACTGCCTGTCCCCTAACCCTCTGTTTAAGTATGAAGATAGAATGTTCATCTGAGTCATAAAAGCTTAGAAAACCTGGTAGTTATTCATGTAAAATAGGTATCATACTAGCATAAAATTGTGCTTGTAGATTGCAGACTTTTTGTGTGGTTCTGCGGCTTGAGTCTGTGCCTTACGGATAATAGGGAAGCCTCCTCCTACCACTTAGGGATTCTCTCACCTCATTAGTTCACTTCCTTATTGTTTTCTTTTTCAAATTTTACTAGAGTCTCATACATGCTAGGCAAGTACTAAATCACTACGCTATATCCCTAACCCCAAATTTTTATTTTCTTATCATCAATATTAGCAGTAGTATTTTATTGATTGGTTGGTTGGTTGGTTGGTTGGCAGAGTTCTTAGCCCAGGCTAACTGGGATCTTCTATGTAGCCAAGGATGACTTGAACTCCTGATCTTCCTGCTTACATTCCCCAGCCCCAAGTTTGTCAATTATGGGGTGTGGCACCCTACCTGGTTTATGTGGTGCTTGGGATCAAACATGTGACTTTGTACTTGCTAGGCAGGCCTCCCATGAACTGAGCTACATCCCCACCCAGAATTATGTGTATAGTTCCTGACTATCAAGAGATATGTAGATCTGACTTTGTTCTGGAGGTGTGGTCTTATTACTCTGATGAATATTCTCGGTCCTAATATCTTCTTGTTGGGAATATCTGTGAAGCAGATGTAATTCATATTTTAAAATACATTTCTAGAGATACAACAGTTCTTTTCCAGAAAAAAATCCATTTAGTAGCCTAATTTGTCCTAGACATGCCCCTCCCCGACCCCCATGCTTTTTTGACTCTCTATCGATGTAGCTCAGAGGTAGTTCAGCAGGAGGCCATGGTCATTGCTAGTTTATTTTTCATTTTAATCTTCCCTTTAGTTGTTTTGGTTGTATTTGGAGTCGATTCTGAGCAGACTCGAATCCCAAAAACAAACTATTGTTACTATCTCAGGTGAGTTGTGCTTTTGAACAAATAGTGGAGCATCCTTAAAATTGTGGGGCCACTGGAGGCTAGGCAGAGTGGAGTGAAATGACCTGTCTGCCCCCAGTACCACAGTCATGCCAGAAGCCAGTCTGCTGAGGGACTCACACTGAGCACCCTGATGTGAGCTACTGCCCCAGTGGCCATCAAATACTTTCTTTGCTCTACTTGTCCAGGTGTCACTGTGTCTCACCACCGCCATGTCCCACCATAAATATGCATGTCTTACTACCACACCTGTGTCTTCACCACTGTCCCATCCCTTCTTCTGCCATGCCTCTACCACCATCATTTCCACCACCTTGTCTCCACCATTTTGAAATCCTACCATCGCTGTACCCCATCACTTCCAGGTCCCCTCACTACCATGTTCCACAACCACAGTGCTGCATCCCATGTCGTATTCACAGTCTCACCATAACTGTCATGTCCGGTCACCATCATGTCCAGCCTCTGCCTTGTTTCTCACCTCACCTGTCAGATCTTAGGCCAGTTCTGATGCAGCTGCAGCCCCTAGCAGCAGTGCTGACTTGGCTATGCGATGTCTCTGTGCTCTGGAGTGAGCCTAGCATTAGTGAGTGTGGTCTTTTCTTCTCTGAGACAAGTTCTTACAGTAGTGTGCAAACAAGTGAAAGGTTCAGATCCTGGGCAGACTTTGTGTTGATTTTCCATCCTGGCCTAGTTCAAAATTTACTGTTGGGTGGGAATGGATCTGAAGATGCTTTCTAGAGAAAGCCTTGGGTAGTTCTATTGGAGGTTTAAAGTATCATTGATGGCTGATGTATGTCCCCCTGACATGGCCCTCTCATCGCTGGCACTGATGGGATCTGGTGGTCTGCTGTCTTGGAGAGTGATGTGTTAGCCTATCCGAACCCACCTTGGTGTTTCCCATTCACACACTGGCTCAGTGTTGTCCAGATAGGAGCAAGAGATGCTTGTGTTTGAGCAACATATGGTACCACAATTTTATCATACCTTCCTATAATGAGCCAGGAAACTTTCCCTGCTTCAAAATGTGTGTTTATAAACAGTGGCTTACAACTAACACTCCCATCTGTTAGGTGAACATAACTTATGCAGGAATTCCGGTAAGAGGTGGGGGACTTCACAACGCTTTTGTATATTTTCCCCTGGTGCGACATTATCCTCTGAGACAGCACACAGCAGCATATGCCTAATTCTCAGTTTGCTATCTGCCTCTTCCTGTTGTTTGAAAGCAATGCTATTTTTGTGCATTAGCATATAAGATTATTGTAGAAATTCATAAGAATTTTACATCTATGCAGGATACTTAAAAAGGGAAAAAAGTAGAATGGGTAACAATTATGTAAGCGTGGTTAAGTCGCCGTGATCAACTTGTCCTTGTGGCTTTCCAGTGCTGCAGTGACCTGTCCTCAAGCTCTTCTAAACAACTTCTGTTGATTTTGCTTTAACCTGATCTCAGAACCCTCGTCGCTGCAATCATAGTATACAACAATCAAAGCACGCAGCCTTCCAGTCTGATTTGTAATTTAAATACACGGCATTGGCTCTTTGTGCCCGGTTTGGTATTATTCTGATTGTCTTCACTAATTAATTTTGTTTGGGATGAACTGTTCCTCATAATAGAACAGAGTTTTTTAAGATTAATGCTCAGCAATATTTCTTCTTATCATAAAAGATTTTATGAGTCCTGCCACAGGACCACCGCAAGGTTATCAGAGGGAGACTCACTGTGATTAATATTTTCTCACTGCTGAATTGCCCACATTGTCCAAGGGTTTCGTTCACTTAAAATCATTCCTCTGGGTTCCTTCTCTGGGGTGACTAATTGGACATACTTGAATAAAAAAGATGAATGATTAGTTGAATATCAATGTATCTAGGTTTACTTGGTACCAAGCAAATAGAACCCACTAATACTTTGTCTCTTCCCTGAGTTGTTTTAAGATTGTTCTGACTGTAAGAAGACATGTCTTCAGAAGATAGACAGCCCCAGCCAGGACATCACTCTTGTTAAGGGAGAGCTCCACCATGACTTTCAGATGTTACGGAGTTTGTGTATACTCAAGCTCCCCTCAGTATGACCCCCACCTTCCCAGTGTGAAAGGGACCCAGGCCTCAAGTCTTACTCTTTATTTCTTCATTCAGAGATGGTAGTTTTCTTTGTTCTCTTACAGTGTGAACCAACATGTTGTATTTATTTAAACCTTTTGGATAGGACAGACTTTGGACCTGAGAAGTGAGCACCCTACCACTGAGCTATACCCCTGACCCATATATCTCATTTTATGTTATTTAGTTTAGTGTTTGTACAAATGTGAGTGTACACAGAGGCCAGGGTAAGATGCAGGTGTCCTGCTCCATCACTTTATCATCTCCTCCTCATAGCTTGAGACAGGACCTCTCTCAATGACTATGGATTGAAGTTTGTGGCCAGAAAGCCTTAGAAACCTTCTTGCCTCTGCCCTTATCAACCCTGGGGTTATAGGTGAATGCAGCTATCCACAGTCTTCTTGGAGAGTTTTGGGGCTGTGACCGCGGGTCCTCCTGTATACACTGCACACTTAACACTAGTGTTACAGGTATGTGCAACCATACATAGCCTTCTTGGTAGGTTCTGGGGACATGAACTCAGGTCCTCATGCTTGTAATGTTAAGCCATCTCCTCAGCCCACTTGATGTATTTTAATATTATACAGTAGGCATCTAACACGCTGTCCATGTGTAGTGCACATAACCCAGTGAGTTAGGGATGAGTATATGCCCTTACATCACCACCACAACTGCCTCTTCATCCCTTGCACCCTTGTTCTTTCAGCAGTATTTTTATGTAAGAAGAACATCTTGTGTGGCAAGATGCTCAGCGGGTAAAGATCCTTGCCACACAAGCTTTTTGGCCTGAAATCAATCACTGAAGCCCATGGAAAGGTAGAAGGAAAGAATTGTCCTTGATGGTCTCTTGGTCAACCTTGAATGCACAATACCATATTACTAGCTGTGTACTTTATGCTGTGCATGACTTTTCACTTTGTTTAACTGAAGTTGATTTTCTTTGGCATGGCCTCCTCCCCTACTCTGCCTACTCTGCTGTCACCATTACATGCTGTTTCTCCTTTGACCAGCTTCTTTCAGTGAGCATAGTGTCTGCCAGGTCCATTTCTGTTCTTAGGGGAAACCTGGCTTTCTTAGTTTCAGGCTATATAGTGTTTTCTTTTGTGCATATACTGTGTTTCATTTGTTCCTGTGCTGACAGATCCTTGGGTTTTTCCTAGAGCTTGTGTGGTATGGACTATCAGTGAACATGGACTTCAGTATTTTCATATCCTTAATTTCATTTCCTGTCTTAGTTAGGGTTTTGCTGCTGTGAAGAGACACCATGACCAAAGCAACTCTTATAAAGGACAACATTTAATTGGGCCTGGCCTACAGGTTCAGTCCATTATCATCAAGGTGGGAACATGGCAGTGACCAGGCAAACATGGGGCTGGAGAAGCTGAGAGTTCAGCTTCCTGTTCTGAAGGCAGCTAAGAGAAGACTGGCTTCCAGGCAGCTAGGATGAAGGTATTAAAGCCCACGCTCATAGTGACATACCTAATCCAACAAGGCCGCATCTCCTAATAGTGCCACTCCCTTGGCCAAGCATATACAAACCATCACTGTTCCCTTTCAGAGAAGCAGGGTTGAGTCTAAAGTAGTTCCAGTTTTAATTTTGCAAAGAACACTCTATTCTGTGGTAGTGTCTCCATTTACATGTCCAGCAGCACTGACAAAGCTGTTCCCTTCTCTCCATCCTTAGCACGGTTTGTTCTTTATTCTTAGGTTTCTTAGGTGCTGGGTGGTACTGTTTTAAGATGATTGGGGTTTGTATTTTCCAGACGTGAATGTGCTGAGTACCTTCTCGCAAACGCCTTGACCATTTTCCTTCTTCAGATTTCTCCCTTCTCAGTTTTAGGGAGCTCCTATAATTTTAAATATTAACCCTTTATCAGACAGATGGTTTGCACAAAGTTTGTCCTCAGTTTATTTGTGAACATGGTCTATGATCCATCTCAGGTCTGGGCTTAGGAGCTGTTGGATTCTAAACAGTGATCATTAACTTGCTTATAGGTTTCAAACATCCTGACTTACAAAACTGCTGTTATGCTCACAGTAGGACTGTCATAGAAACCGTGTCTCATACTGATCTGTGAATTGCTGATGAGGCCTTTAGGGAGGTATGGGGTGTGAGGGATTATTACAGTCCCAGGAATGGGAACTAGAATCAGTCATTATTACTCAAGGTAAATGATGACATCCGAGACTTTGTCTGTCACCTGAGAAGACAAAGTTATTCTCAGTGTCAGGCACACGAAGAAGGAGAAATGGAGGAGCATTCATTATGCTAAGAGACATCTGCACTGGGGTGGAGATAAGACTGTTCTGGTCCTGAGCCCACTTTGCCAAAGGACAACCACAGCTCATCCTGAAGGTGGCAGCGGTCTTCAGTACAGAGTGACACAGGCTTTGTGTGAAGGAGTTGTTCCCGAAATTATGTCTAGATACTCCGATGTTTCACAGCATGAGAATGTGTTATTTTCTTACATTGACAAGTCTGCTTTAATAGCTCTGACCACAAGTTACTTAACATTCTCAGATACCTGACAAAAAGCTGCCCAAGGGAGGGAAAGTTTCTTTTGGCTCACAGTTCTGAAGGAAACAGTCTGACGTGACAGAGAAGGCACGGCATCAGGAGCTAGAGGTAGCTGGTCACGTTGCATTGGCAGTCCAAAAGCAGAGTAAATAGCAAGTGGGGCCTGCTGTAAAACCTCAAGACCTGACTCCCCAGTAATTGGCTTTCTTCAGTGAATTTGCATCCTCTAAAGGTTGCTCAACCTTCTGAACTGGCACCACCTACGGGGAACTAAGTGTTCGAACAAGTGAGCCTATGGGGACATTACATATTCCAACCACAACAGCATAGGAAAACCTAATTCATGCATAACCCTGTGCTGACACAGGTCTGACTCCATGTAAAAATCTGCAGCCTCATTGGATTTGGGGTGTGAGTGAAGTAAACTCAGTAGTCTCTTTGGGGGTTGGTGGGGCTTGGGTATGTCTTCAGTACCAGAGAACCATCTACTTGAGCATCTTATGGAAGGGATGCCCTTGCTCTTTCTAGGCTCAACCACTGACATGTCTTTTTGGCATTTTGCAGGTATATCATCCCCTCTTTGCAGAAGCTGGACGCCGGGTTTTACCGCTGTGTGGTGCGGAACAGGATGGGAGCTCTCTTGCAGAGAAAATCAGAAATTCAAGTAGCATGTACGTGTGCGGGGCAAGGAGGGGCCTTAGGTGATGAATAGAGTTGTAGCAGCACTGGGGAGCATCTCTCTGTTGCAGCAATTGATACGTGTCCTCGGTTCCTATAAAACAACAGTGTAATACAGGCTGGGGGTGTTAATTCAATTGGCAGACAGCTTGCCTAGCTTGGATAATGCCCTATATTCTAACCATAGCACCAACCTGGGCAGTAGAGGCAAGAAGATCAGAAGTTCAAGATGATTCTTGACTATATAGTGAGTTTAATGCCAGATGGAGCAACCGTAAGACATTGCTTATGAATGAATGAATGAATATAATTAATAATATGGGATTATGGCTAAAATTGGAAGTAGGACTGGCAAAATATCTTAGTAGGTGAAGACCCTTGCCACTAAAGCTGATGACCTCTTGAAGTCCATCTGCAGGATCTACATGGCAAAATGAGAAACAAATTTCTGCAAAATGACGTCTGACCTTTACATGACCATGATTACACATGTCCTATGGCACATGCTCACAAACACACTCATAAACACACAGATGGATGGATGGATGGATGGATGGATGGATAGATAGATAGATAGATAGATAGATAGATAGATAGATAGATAGATAGATAAGTAGATAGAATTTTTAAAATCTAAAACCAAACTTGGGGACCCAGGTGAGGAATTGCTTTGTTTTCCAACTGAAAAGATTCAGGATTTCCCAAACCTGTGAGAGCAGGAGGAGGGGTAAGAAAGGTGCTCTGTGAAAACCAACTTCCATCAGCTTGCAGGTATAGGGATTTAAATATGTTAGAATGAAAAGCTGAACCAAACTGAAGTCAGATTCCCTTGCTTCTTCTCCATAACCTGTTGTGAAGATATTTTACTGCTCAATGGATTTGATAGTCATGCCCTGGCTGTCATTAATGTTGTAGTGACCTATTCTTTATCCAGCAGACCCATTTTGGGGAACAAAACTTTTAAAAGAAGGCACCATCAAAGGGCAGAGACCTTGACTCTCATGAAGTCTTTAGGGGCAGGAGATCTGGCCAGTGCACATGCTCTTTCCCTATGATTGGCAGTCTTTGAAGAAGAGGATCTGTCCAGTGGACTGTCTGATTCAGTGTGGTTGCAACTACTACCAAAATGTCTTGTTTAAAAATAAGCTAAAGAACATTCTGAAATTTTACATTATAGGATGCCCCAGGTTTGAGGCCACACTATAGTGTGTCTCTTCTGTTCTGGTGGTTTTAAGATTGCTGTTTCTAATTTTGGCCCCACTGGCAATCCATAGCTTTATGTTAGCATATAGTAATATGAAACTATCTCACTCTCCTATGATAATCACTGATGCGACGGGGGGGGGGGGGGGGGGGGGGGGGGGGGGAGGTCCCCATATTCTAGTGTTTAGCTATTACTTAAGCCTCAAGGGAGGCATCAATCTTTCTGGTTTGTTGAAGATGAAGCCACTGCCAAATTTATCTACGGAATAATTCAGAACTTTTATTCAATAGAAAAATTGAAAACATAATAAATAGAATGTGGATCGATACCCAAACCATATTTGAGTAAGTTAAGAGCCTGGAATTGATTATAGTGCACTACATCGTATTTATGAAGTATGGGCTTCGGGTAGTTGTCCATGCCCTTGGTCCCACCCTTTGTCTCTCATTCTGACAGTGTGTGTGGTCTTCCCTTACATTCACATAGGCAAGGGTGTCTTCCCCAGTGTTACATAGCTCTTCCGTCTATGCTTTCATAGTGTTTCCTGTCACATAGAAAATAGCTTTTAAAGATAACGCTACAGATGATAGCATTCTTTCATAGAAAAATCTAAAAATGAGATGTAGTTAATATATGGTGGTCAAGTGTGGTTAGCACACACCTTTAATCCCATTACTCAAAAGACAGATCTCTGTAAGTTCTAGTTTACATAGTGGTTTCTAGGCCAGCCAGAATTACATAGTGAGACTGCATCAAAGAAAAAGAAAGGAAAAGAAAAGAAAGACAGACAGAATGGATGGATGGATGGATGGATGGATGGATGGATGGATATACAGTGGCTAAGGGATTACTCAGTCATTAAAGTGCTTGTTCCACAAGCTCGAGGAACCAAGTTTGGATCCCAGCACCCACCTATAAAACCAGAGCCAAGCTTAGCACTGGGTAGGTAATTATAGGAAAATCTCTGGGGCTTGCTAGCTAGCCCATCTGACTAATTATCAACCTCCAGTTCAGTGATGGACATTATCTCAAACAACACACGGAAATTGATCAAGGCAGATACATGATCATCTTCTGGCCTCTATATGGACATACATACACATCGTGTGTGTGTTCACCCCCCCACATACATACTTGAATATTCATGGGAACACACACATACACACACACACACACATTACTACACACAAAAATATAGTGTGGAAATATCTGTATATATGAGCGGTATGGGATCACAACATAGAAATAGTTTTAATATTTCAGGTTCCCAGTTTAAAAGGGAGCCTTTCTAATCTACAGTCTAATGGCTGGGTCCTCACTTCTTTTAGTTGTTTTAATCAGTAAAACAATAACTGCCCCATGCTATGTCATCAGTGTAGGGGCAGGCAAGAGAATTCTCTGTGAACTCCCTAAGGGTTGAAAACCATTGGTTTCCAAAGCCTTGTGAGAAGAGACAGTGTCCCCCGAGATGAGGAGGTAGATGAGGAGACCCAGGCAGGGGAGGGTACCTGCAGGGCATTCAGGGGCATTGTACTGGAGCTCTGTAAAAACTGCTTCATGGGACCTGGGATGCCTTCCAGAATTTTTTTTTTTTTTTTTTTTTAGTGTTACAATCAACTGTGAGCTGCCATTACATTACTGCAGTGTGACAAAGGCCAGTGGCCTCACTGATGAGGGCCCTGTGGCTGCTTTAGAGGCACGTGGCTCAGCCAATACTCCTCTCTCTCACGGTGGCATCCACACTTGTCAGTACTGCCGTTCGCTCTCACTTGTCACCTTATTAAGTGTGGTGGTAGCACCAACTTCACTGTAAAATATAGCTATTTCCCTCTCTGACCTCTCCTCCCCCCTCAAAAAGTAGCATGCTCCAGAACTTAAAAGTCTAAATTTTCTCTGCAGATATGGGGAACTTCATGGACACAGACCAGAGGAAAACAGTCTCTCAAGGGCACGCAGCACTTCTCAACTTACTGCCTATCGTCAGCTGCCCCAGACCGCAAGTGACATGGTTCAGAGAAGGACACAAGATTATTCCAAGCAGCAGAATGTAAGTTGCTCCGAAGGCAGACGTAATTCATTGCACGTGCCTGTACCATGCTCTTAGGGAGGGAATGGATCGCTAAGTGGCCAGTGGCTGGGAAGCCTCATCAAGTGTGGACGCTTCCCTACGGAGCAGCTGCTTGTCTGCCGACTGGCTTGCCTGTTTTTAAGCCATTTAAGCAAGTAGCCTTGCACTGTGGCTGTCTGCTTGTTGCACATCCTGAACCTAAGGTCTCCTCTCGACCCTGAGGCTCATCCTCTCTGATCTTAAGTACGCCTTAGTGCTGTCACCCCTGAATTATGTTTTGCCTCATTTACCCAGGCCTGGTATTTTCTTACTCAGTTGTGGGTCCCCTCTGCTTTCCCCTGAGCCTCACCTCTGATACTGCTTTCTGTGACGAGAAAGCACAATTACTGCTTATTTCTCCTTACCCTTTCATTCTTCCATGATGGTTTTATCTGCTTTTGTCCAATTAGGGGCTCGTCCATCTATTGCTAATCACACGGTTAAGGTCTATCTCAAGGTCTTCCTGCACGTCCCACATTCAAGTTACATGTTGAGTATCAGGCAAGTTTTCCCCACTGGGAGCTTTTAGTGATTCAAAAGAACATTGAATTCATAGTTTTTCTTTATCCTGAGGGAGTGTGTGTGTAGAGCAGAGGATAATCTTGGTGATCCTCTTCATCCACCTTGTTTGAGACAGAGTCTTTTTTGCCACCATGTATACCAGGCTATCCCATGAGCTATTCCCATCTCCTATCTCAGAGAGACTCTCTGGGGGTAGGCACATGCATCTGTGCCCAGCTCTGCATTGGATCTGGGCATCTAAACTCAGGTTCTCACATTTGTGAGTCAGTTACTTTACTCACGGAACTGACTTCCTAGTCCTTGCTGTGTATTAAGTGGGCACCGTGCAATAGAACTGAAAGATAATATTGCAACAATAAAAACTTCAAAATAAAAATTTTCAAAAAGAATCATGGCACACTGCTATGTGCTTGAGGTAAAAGGCAAATATTTATGCTGCCAAGTGCTTGCTCACAGATAAGAATGCATGAGGGGAAAAGTTCTAGGTTCAGTTTGGAAAGGATGTGTGTGAGATATTTGCTAGGCGGGTTTCAGATGGAATTGTGGGAGTTAACTATGGGCTATACCCACTTTCCCCCTTAGCAGAGCACTGTAGACCTCCCTCTATAAGCCCAGCAGACCTGTTATCCCACCCTGACATCTGAACCCTGCATGGGCCTGCTTACCAAATGTTTCTATTTTGACAGTCAGAAATAGGAGAAAATAGAATTATATGCAACAAGCATACTTCAGAATTCTTGTAAAAAAAAAAAAAGAAAAGAAAAGAAAAAACCAATTCCTTTCAATGGCATTGCTGCTAAGCCTTTTTTCTATATCTGAAGTTTCTTGGATATTCACCTTTGTATTGATTCCAATCATAACAGACGTCTCTTGGGACTGGGTGAAACAAAGAGGAAGGATCGATCTCTCATCGTTGTGGGAGACTGTTCTGCTGAGCAGAGAGCAGCTGAAATACAGTGTGGGATAAATGTTCTGGGAGGACCAGTGTGGAGCATGGGAGGAGCACAGGAAGGCAGGAGAAGGTGGGGGGAATGCTGGGGTTCTGAGAGCAGTGTGGTTCAGAAGATAAGCTGCATTAGGCTTCTTCTCAGGCATGGAGCTCGTAATACCAGGGGCCGGCAGTTTATGGTGTTGGGGTCATTTTCATTTACTTGGTAGCAAACAAATACATGTTGGTTCACACATCAACCGCGTGAACCAGCTATGCTTTTGAGACAACCTTCATTGAAATAAGATGACAGGGCATCCATTGAAATAAGTCTTGACTTTTACATTGAGATAACTTATCATTTCATGGCTTTTTTTTTTTCACTTGCAGATTCATGCTAAAGACTATTGAATTCCTAATGAACTGATAAAATGATGATGTGATTAAAGTTCTAACACAGTGTCCCATCAAACAGTCAGTTTATAAGCATAAAACTATTGATAAACCTCCGGCCTCAGCAGCGTCGTGGTGTACGGGGCCGATTATGGATATTTACACTCTTACAAGGTCCTTTAGTTTTGTATGTTCCACCTCATCACCGCCCCACATTTCCTGAGTGCCTGCTGTGTGAGATGTCATAAATCAGCATGCGTGTACTGTTCCCCAACAGTCTATACACCATTCCAAGATATACTTCTCCTAAGAAACGTCTGCTTCTGACCCAGGTGGCTGCACACATGGAGCTCAGGGGACATCCGATCTGCTCCAGGGCTGCGTCCAAGGTCTGGAGAACTCAACCCAAAGTGCATCATGAAACTGAGCACAGGTCAAGAACCTGCAGTGGCTTTCAGCCTTGGCACTCGAGGTCCCTTCCTGAAGACCTTTTCTGTGGGGGCCACCCTAGCCACCTCCCCACTCTTTATAACATTATTTTATGACCTTTAAAAGTTGACCTTTGGGCTTATAATGAAGTGGATTTTTTTTCTCATAAAAAGATACAGTAACCCTAATGTTTCCAAACTTGAAGTATTAGTTAAATAGTCTATTAATAATCCTAGCAGCTATTATTTATTGAGGACCTACTTGAAACATATCTTCTGTAATCCTCAGAATTGCCTTCTGGGGCACTTATAATTAGCTTCACTTACAGCTATCAGAACTGAAGTTTAGAGATACTAACTCACCCCAGGGCACGCAGCTGACAGGCCGCAGCAGTAGGACTGAGGCCTGGTTCTGACTCCAGAGCCCATGCTTGCCTCTCTATCAAGCTGAGTCTCCTGTTCGCGTTACTTGATGAGCTTGCCTCGTGCTTTTGATCATTTCTCGTATGGCTTCAGGTGGTTTTGCTCATTTATTTAGAAGCCCAGCTTTCAGTTTGAAATAACATCGGCTTGTGTGGGTTTGGATAGCGGTAGGGAGAAGTGTCAAAGATGAGGATAGTGAAAGAATAGAATCACCAGGAATTCCTTTTGGATTGGATGTGGGATTTATGAGATGGAGAAAAACCCTGGCAGATCTGGTAGGATGACGTTATTGTTTCCTGAAGCATGCAGATAATTTTAATTCTAGGAGAAGCAGTTTGCATGTGTGCTTTGTGTGACCGTGAGTGTATGTGAGTGACTGTTTGTATGTATGTATGTGTGTGTGTGTGAGTGTGAGTGTGAGAGAGGGGGGAGCAATGTGAGTTTGTGCAAGGATGTATTTTTGTGTATGTATGTGTGATTGTGAGTATATGAGTGTGTGTGTGTGTGTGTATATGTGTGAGCATGTGTCTGAATGTGTATGTGTGGGAGTTTGTGTGTATGTATGTGTGAGTGAGTGCTTGTGGGAAGTGTCGGGGTATGTGAGTATGTATGTGTGTGAGTGGGGGCATGGGGGTAAGTAATGTGTATTTGTGTATGTGTGTACTCTGAGATGGTAGTGGTTTCTTCCATTCTTTTTGGACAGTTACATTTGGACAATCACAGCCAATGGTTAAATAGTTGCATATATCAGATGCAAGGTCTAGGTTGAACTTGGCCTATTAATCTCTTTGCAAACCTATGAAATACATGGAGCAGTAGGCTAAGCCCAGGGAGTTGCAATGTATCAGCTGGTAAGTCTAGAGAGGTTGGCTTTGTCTCTCTCTCTCTCTCTCTCTCTCTCTCTCTCTCTCTCTCTCTCTCTCTCTCTCCCTCTTTCTCTCTCTCTCTCTCTCCCCATAGGGAAATTTTATTTTAGTATGTACAGAATGGCAGAGGAAAGCATTGTAAAGTAACAAGTACCCATGGCCCAGGGAGCATGGGGCAAACCAACAGCTTAACAATATCCCAAGGATACCAAAGCCTTCGCTCCTGGAGCTTGTAAATGCACAGATCATACAGCAAAGGAAAGAAATGTTGCAAATGCAATGAAGAATTGATGTCGATGGGAAGAAGGACGGAAAGGGTGAGAGAGACTTTGTAAGTAGTGTGGCCAATTGTTAGTGCCTGAAGCCTAGGGCTGGCTTGAACCCAATTGCTGGAGGCTCCTTTTTTTTTTTTTTTAACCTGTCCTCAGTCTTTAACCATGAGACTCCCATTCCAGAACCTATGACCTGTGCCTTCCAGGGACCTTGATCTCATTTTCCTCAGTTTCAGTAGAATGGCTACCCGGTTCTGTTATACAGATGGAGACAGCTAACGGGGTTCATTGTAACTATCTTATAATGGTCCTGTTTAGAGAGGCTCGGGGGCTCCTTACATCATCCTCTTAAGATTTATGGCTTTAGTCAGAACTCTCATAGAAGAGTAGACACATGCCAGGTGGTGGTGGCATGACTACTCATGACTTTCATCCCAGCATTCAGGAGACAGAGGCAAGCAGATCTTTGTGAGTTTGAGGCCAGCCTGGTCTACAGAGCAAGCTCCAGGACAGCCAGGGCTACAGAGAGAAACCCTGCTTTGAACCACTGCCAACCCCCTAAAAGAAGAGGAGGCACTAAGATTAGCACTCCTGCAATTCTATCTTCTGTTAATCCTTCCAGTCTCTGGCTCCTTTCTGCTTGGGGTGTTTTCTAATCACAACCGGGCTTCCCCCAGGGTGATAACTACTGAAAACACATGTCTCTCCATAACTGTATAGCCTAATATATAAGGCAGCAGTTCAGTCCTGCAGGGTTGAATGGATGGGCAATAGTCAAGACATGTCAGGTGGCGTCCTCACTTCCCCAGAGGGAGGGGAGCGGCATAAAAGCAACACACTGCACAGCAAATGACTGTTGACACAGAAAACCATCTCAGAAAGGCAGATGATGTTCTGAAAGCACCGAGGATAAGTTATGCTGGGAAATTTGAATAGATGATTATGGGTTTTATGTATCTGAGAAGATATTAAAAAAACAGGCAAGTTTATTCTTTTGATTTACTGGATCCAAACAGTTAATTTGCTGTCTTCTCATGTCAGAGTTGAAGACAGCCTTTGTCTTATTAATGTAGTCTAAGTCGAAAACAGAAAGTCCTCCGTGTTATCCTGGCTTAGATCTATTTTCTTCCCCTCCTTTTATTTTTCAAGCTTTGAAATGTGAATCTGGATGCCACACAGCATTTCTCTTACCCCTGGGAGGTAATTCATGCCGGCAGTTATCAGATTAGGATGCAAAAACTTGGTGTGTACAGTGCCATTCTTTTGCTTAATTGCAGGTTTCTGTGCTCAGATTGCATCCTGTAGTCTACCTGACAGGAATGTGTGAGCACAGGCATCCGCACACATGTTTTCCTAGAAATGTGAAGTTTATAGTTTAAATATTTCAAAGCTCTAGCCGACTTTGCGATAGACGGCTTGCCAGTAACGATCCAGACTGTGAAGTATGGGCAATAAACAGCATCCCAGGTGATGTACAAACAGCCCGGCTCATAATTGTCCACGCTTAAATACTCAGGCATCCATTAACTTATTACCATTTTCATTTCCGCTGCTCCAAGAAAGATCTGTTGAAATTAGCACTTGTGTTGGAAGCCACAACTCAGTGCTCACATGAAGTAGATCTGGTTGTAATAATATTTTTATAGTTAACCGAGCTTTCAAAATAATGTGCTTTAAAATTTTTTTATATTATGTTTTATGGGCATTTTGTGACTGTTTATAGAACATGTGTATACTTGTGAAGTGAGCCTTATGTAGCATGAGTCAAGCTGGCTAGAATATGGGGGCTCCAGCCCAGGTTCCAGTCTTGGGCAAGTTACTTTTCTCCCCTTTACCCCATTGGTTCTTGTTTTAAAAGCTTAGGAAAGTGCAAGGGAAGTGTTTATAACTCAGTTTTCTGTGCTTGCATAGGAAGCTGGTGCATAACCACAACCACTGCCTCCTCTACTTCTGCATCTCCCTCTGCCTCTCTCCTTCTCTTTTTTCCCCTCTCTCCCTTCCCTGAGTTCTTAGATTCTGAATATCTGCCCAATGCTGAGCACCAGTCTGTTTGGTCAGTGCCAAGAGGAAAGCAAGGTCTCAAAAGTGCTGCCACTGATGAGGCAATGGTCTCATGTGGGAGCAGCATGTAGGAAAAGATGCTAAGAGCACGTGGCCAAGGAGGGACAGCAGCGTTCTCGTCCAGGGAGAGAGCGCCTTTGAATTCATACTGAGTATTAATTAATACTCCTGAGTATTAATATTTGGGGAGATTCTCTCAGCTGATTATGTGCTTGCTTTGCAAGCATGAGGACCAGGGTTCAATTCCCAGCATGCACCTTAAAAACATAAAATAGAAAGAGGCTCGTAGTCCCTGTGCTGTGGAGGTAGAGGCCAGAAGTTCTCCGGAGGTCCCTGGCTGGTCACCCTAGCCTGCTTGGAGAACTCCAGGCCCATGAGAGACGCTGACTCAAAGAGCAAGATAGACAGCTCTTGAGGACCGACACCAAATATGGTCTGTTGGTCCATCCATCCATACCATGCATGCATAAATGTACATCCATCTGCACACACACACACACACACATAACCCTCACACACACACACAAATAAATGTCAGCCACTTTTGAGTTATATTTGGCTAATATGAAGTACACAGATTTTCAGCCAATGGGTAGATGAATTTTTGCAACTGTGCCCACCAATTTAGTCTCCTCCTGTTCAAGTGGAGGGAGCTCCTTGTGCTTTCTCCTCTAGCTCCCCTTCCCAACTAATCTAATTACCATAGATTGCTGATTGTTTCTTATTCTAGACTTTCATATAAATGGAATCATTGAATATGAAAATCCTTTGTGTCTAGCTTCATTCATTCAGCCTAATTTCTATGATAGTCTCAATATGACATTTAATAATAATAATAATTAACAATTTTGGAGTTGCCAGGCAGTGTTTTAAGTGTTTTATTTATAATGAGTCATTTAATCTTCACAGCAGCCAGTGAGTGAGGACTGCGATTATCCTGAATTTACTGGTGAGAAGGAAGGCGGGCAGAGGCCAACAGCCAGGCAGTGCTGGCACTGTTGGATTGCAGAGTCCCCCACTCTGCTGTGCTGACCTCTCGGAATGATGTCTGCAGCTGACAAGCACAGGTCATGCACAGACCCAAAGGACGTATGTTCTAGGCAGAGCTCAGCTGCAGAGAATAGCTTGATGTGTTTGCTAAAGTGTCATTCTAAAGTCAGTTGTGAGGAAGGGACAGGCAGAGGAGATCCCATAAACCCCAGAATTTGGAAATAAGTAATAATTTTATTCTGTATACAGTGGAAATTCCTTATAAGAGGGGCGCTCCTTTGTTTTGCAAAAAGAATGTGGCAAAATCTGTATAACATGAAATTTAGTCTTTTAATCACTTATTTGTTCATGTGCCTTTATATGGTATATGTGTGTCTGATGTATGTGCACATGTGTGAGGATACACAAGTAGCAGCCAGAGGAGGATGCCATGTATCCTGCCCTATCACTCTCTGCCTTATTTCCTTACTCCCAGCATCTTCCACTGAGCATGGAGCTAGGCTGACAGCTAGCAAAGCCACAGCAATCCTCCTGCCTCCACTCCCACCTGCAATGAGGTTACAGTTGCCTTGCCCAGCTTTTTTTTTTCCATAGGTGCTAAGATGTTCTGCTTCATGGGTATTGTCATGATGTGAATGGTTGGGTTGCTATTGTAGTTCGTGAGTGTTGTGTGAATGCACCAGCTTCTGTATGATTGCTACTCTGTTGGTAGATATCTGGGTTGTATCCAGATTGAGACCATTGTGAGTACAGCCACTGTGAACACTCTTGCATGTGAGTGAACGGGAGACTCACTTTTTCTGGGACAGACACCCAGGAGCTGGTTGTGTGTTCTGTTTTTGGTTTTGTTGTTAAGGTGACAGCAGTCTCTCTTCCAGACTGACTGTTCCATTTCCTATTGACACCAATGACATGTGCACAGTTGCCTTCTCTGCTTCTGCTCTGACACCGACAGTACAATGCATAGTTGCTTTCTCTGCTTCCTATCTGGCGTACAGTGTTGTCCCTGTTTTAGGTTTACTTTGTCCATCCTGATAAATGTCTGATGATATCTCATTGGTGTTTTTTCTCTCCTCATTGAGCTTTTAATTTTCATCTCCCTCAGTGATGAGTGATGTTGAACATCCCTTCATGTGCTAATTAAAAAAAGAAAAAGCCAAACTCCTTGCAGTGCAAAATGTTTTCATTTATTTTAAAAGTCAACTGAAGGAGTGAAAAAGTAGCCTCTGTGCAGCTAAACTGAGAAAGATTGTTCTGGTAGATCTGAGGCAAACTCTCAGATTAACATGATATACAACTATGGAAACTGTGTAAGGGAGACTATATGAGATAGAGAGTGGGGTGACCTGTCCATGTCTAGGAAATTCCAGAGGAAACAGAGAGTGGGGGTGAGCTTGAGATAGATCCTTTCTGTAATCATTCATGGAACGAATGCCCTTCAGAGTCAAACAGCCAAATAAGTTTCAAGAGGGAAAGATTCGAGCAAGCCTTGGCATTCTGGGTTAGCTGCAGAGCTTCAGAGCAGAGGTCTTACAAACAGCCATATTTGGAATAAAGCCACTATGAGAAGCAAACTGGCTATGGTGACAGAAGAGACAAGGGCTAACACCCCCAGGGGCCAAGTGACTCTGTGATGCAATAGCTCTGTGAGTTCCAAGCAGCCTTCACAGGTAAGAGGTATGGGACGTCTTAAAGACTTAAGACCGAGTGTGAGGCTGAATACTGACCTCGAAGGAAATACACCATTAGGAATGCCTGTCTTGCCTTTAATATTGTCTCTAAGCTAGAAAATGAGTAATAATTTTAAAACATTTATGTAAAAGTACAGTGAGGATAGCAAGTTGAGATGACTTTGGGGCCCTTTATTGTGAATGCCTCAGAGAGCAACAGGTATCCACAGTGGGAACAACCAAGACAGGGGACTTGGTCATTTTGTTTTGATGTAGTGTGATATATATGTGCTGTGATGTATGAGGAGACATGCATACATGTGTGCTTGATGTCCTGCTTTGTCACTCTCTGCTGAGTTCTCTTGGTCCTCCCGCCCCCCGCTAGGCTAGTGATCCTCCTGTTTCCAACCTCTCTAGTTCTGGGCTTATGTGCAGTCACACCTAAGTTTTTCATAGGTTCTAGGAATTAGAACTCATGGTCCTATGCATGTGCTCTTACCCACTGAGCCATCTCCTCAGACCAGGGGTTTTTCTTTAAGGTGAAGAATCCCAGAGACTCTCTCTATAGCAGTAAAAATTATCAGCTAGAGAGAGATGAAGGGAAGAGTATGCATGGGGCCCAAAGCCCTGGCAAAGATGTGGGTTGTATTGCCCTCACCCAGCCTGCCTGTTGAAGTTCTAAAGCCTGCTTTAGAACCTTGCTGTGTGGTGAGAGGTGACTGAGATGGCTCCTGCTGTGTGGTGAGAAATGACTGAGATAGCCCCTGCTGTGTGGTGAAAGGTGTCTGAGCTAGCCCTTGGTGTGTGATGAGAGGTGGGTGAGATGGCCCCCAGGATTCCTGATCTCTTACAGACTGCCGGACAGTGTGGCAGAGGGTTGCCTTATAGACGCTGTTGGATCAGATTGTGGGTTCTACCTCAAAGTGGACACATTCTCCAACGTGAGGTCAGTCTTATCCCAAGATGCATAGGGAGTAATGGTGGGTGCTAGTGACTCCTTGTGGTGAGGCTCCTGCTCAGCTGATGTGGCAGGCCACATTCAGGCAGCCATCCCTGTGCAAACCAATCAGCATGGGGAGGGGTGCTCTTCAATGGCTTGGTTCCATTTGAGTTGGCAATATAGTGTTTAACTTTAATGACAAGAGTTTAATATTCTATGTAGCGATTTTTCATTTGGAATAAAATGCCACTTCATTTTACGGAAGCAGATCTACTGACAATAATGCATTTCTTTACAAATATTAGCCTATTATACATCTTAAGTCACTTGCACGTAATTGCATTTCACCAACTCCACATAATACTTTAATTAAAACTAGGATAATTAAAATACAGTTTTAATGAGCAATAAATTCCAGTTGCCAAGCTTGGAATGTATTAGTTGAATCACACCTTTCTCTTTTTGAGCTCTTAAATTTGTGTCTGCGTTATGTTTTGACATGCCGACAATCATAAGCAAGAGGCCCTTTTAAATGCATATAATAGTATATCCTAGGGAATAATGCTTCTTTATGGCTGTCTTATCTTGTGTATACTCTTTACATATCATTGGTTATTTATGCTGACTCTAATCCCTGAGGCAAGGAAAAGGATTCCTTTGTCTCTGAAGACTCAACAACTTACCATAGTGACTGGTCATTCTAAACAGTGAACATTCATTTCAGGAACAAGTATTTTTTGAGTTAATAGTAGCAGGTGGCAACTTTTGTCTTAGTTAGGGTTTCATTGCTGTGAAGAAACATCGTGACCATGGCAACTCTTATAAGGACAACATTTAATTGGGGCTGTCTTATAGCTTCAGAGATTCAGTCTATTATCATCATGGCAGAAAGCATGGAAGCTTGCAGGCAGACATGGTGCTGGAGGAGCTGGGAGTTCTACAACTTGATCCGAAGGCAGCCAGAAGGAGACTGTCTTCCCCAGGCAGCCAGCAGGAGGCTATCTCTTCTACCCACACTGAGCACAGCTTGAGCACTAGGAATCCTCAAAGCCTGCCTCACAGGGACATACTTCCTTCAACAAGGCCACATCTCCTACTAGTGGCACTTTCCATGGGCCAAGCATATTCATACCACCACAGATGTGTGGTAGCTAGTGTTCATTGTCAAGCTGACAGAATCTAGACTCTCCTTGGAGATGGATCTCTGGGCAAGCCTATAGGGCATTATCTTATTTTGTTTTGGGAAGAAATATTGTGGGAGAGATAGCTCCTTGGGTGGGGCTTTCTGATCCACATAAAATAGGAGTCGCGAGCTAAGCATGCATTTGTCTTTCTCTGCTTCTTGGCTGTGGATGTGATGTGACAAGCTCCCCCAAGCTCTTGCCACTGTGGCTTCTGCACCATGATGGACTATGTCCTGAACAGGGAGCCAAAACAAAACCCTCCCCTTTAAGTATTTGTTGGTGGCATTTTTCTCAGCAAGAAGTAAAGAACCGTGGGTTGGAGAGATGGCTCAGCGGTTAAGAGCACTGACTGCTCTTCCAGAGGTCCTGAGTTCAAATCCCAGAAACCACATGGTGTCTCACAACCATCTGTAATGGGATCTGATGCCCTCTTCTGGTATGTCTGAAGACAGCAACAATGTACTCACATACATAAAAATAAATAAATTAAAAAAAAAAAAAAGTAAAGAACCTAAGGCTGACTGGGACACAGAGTTTCAGCCTCAACCCTGACACTAGCTATGTGACACTGGGCAAATCAATGAATTCTTCTTGATATAGTGGGGACAATAGTATATATTAAACAGAGATAGATGGTCATGCTACTCTGCCAGGCTCTTAGGATTTGGGCTAGAAAGATGGTAGTAAACACAATGGAAGATATTCAATTCCTGTCCAGTCTGCAGAGTGAACTTGATGACTATATTATTACAATGTTGCGATACTTACCCCTGGTGACTACACAATGTGTCTTAGTTGCTGTTCTACTGCTGCAAAGAGACACCATGATGAAGGCAACTCTTATAAAAGAAAACATTTAATTGGGGAATTGCTTACAGTGTTAAGAGGGTAGTCCATGATTATCATGGCAGGAAGCAGACAGACAGACATGGCGCTACAGCAGTAGCTGAGAGCTTTACATCCTAGTCCACAGTCGGCATGCAGAGAGAGAAACTGCTTGGCACTGACTTTTAAAATCTCAAAGCACACACAGTGACATGCCTTCAAAGAGGCCACACCTACTTCAACAAAGTCACACCTCCTAATCCTTTCCAAACAGTTCCAGTAACTGCAGCCCAAACATCCAAACATATGAACCTTTGAGAATGGAATTCTTATCCAAGCTACCACACACAATTCACACAAGCATCCAGTTGGCTCCTCACTATCTCATTTGGAAATATTTGTTTGTAGGTAATTTTTGCATGGTCAATTTTCAACCCTAGGTCCATAGCACCTTATAATGTAGACTATGGGGAGCTCTGTCTCCTCCCCTTTTTTCCCAGATACTATGTCCTTGGGAAGTCCAATCCAGTCTTTATATTGGTGGGATCATTAGGGAAGTATGGTGATTATGGGGTGCACATGCAGGTCACTCTGCATATGACTTTATCTGTGTCTCATTTGAAACATCAGTGTCATGTTACCTGCCCCATGGCTCTTCCTTCCTTCTAATATCTAATCATACTTATGTCATCAGTGGAAAGTTGACCCTTGAAGGGCCAAGTTCCCTAGGTGGTATGTAGGCCTCAACCCTGGCTGAGGGAAAATAACTAGAGCAAGAAGTGGGGGAAAGATTTGTAAGCTGTCTTAGCTGAACCCAGATCAAAGTTGACCCTTCACCATAGCTTCTGGCTACTGTGCATTTCCTATGCATATCCAAACCTGAGATTCAGTGTAAACTTAATCTTTGAGGATGCTGTATCATTGAGAGAGGTGTCCTCATCTGGTCCTAGCCCAGGGTCTTTGGACAGAAACCTTGGGTACCCGTACCCCAAGTTTTACTAGTTTGACTCAAAGCTCAAGAAGAACCATATGATGTGTGTCCTACACCAAGGCATTGGTCCTCTTTGGGGTTTGGGGTTCCTTGGATGGCAGAGAAGGCAGTGAGGTATATAAGAGGGGCACACAGTGAGTTAGCTGAAGGAGCTGCTCCTATTGGCATCCTGTGCACAGGATGGAGCCCACAGGGAGAGACCTTAGAAATGAAGGCTTCAGTCTGGGAGGGGAGAGGAAGGAGATTGCAAAGGAGCAGAAAGGAGGTGCTGCCATCTTAGATTAGAACCAGAAGGGCAACCATAAGAACCAACTGTACTGCTTCATCACTTCCTATGTGCTTTGAGGACTATGTTCCATACACAGAATGGGGTCACACCAGTCCAGTGAAAGCCTGGCATGAACACATTTGCCCATCTGTTGGCCCCAGGCTACAATGATGGGTGGAGAGAACTGGCTGTCCTCAGGAGGGTGAGTGCCTGGGAAACTGGCTGGGTGATATGTAGCCCATGCAAATAATGTGGAGACACTGACCTTCTCATCTTCCTGCCGGGCTGCTCTCAATCTTCCTGGCATGCTAGTAAAGAAAGCAGACCCAGGCTTATCACACCAATTTTGCAGATGACAGCATGGGCAAGAGAGGAGCTAAGTGATTTAAAGTCAAATATTGTGTGAACAGAAGCACTGGGGGAGACCTTAGCTGTGAGTGACTTCTCTCTGATCAATTTTTGTGACTGCTCCTGACAAACTCAGTCTCAGCTTGCCCATCAGGGTAGTAAGGTAGCAAAAGGGCCCTGTGTTCATCTCGGCCTTTAGTTTCGTGGTACCACAGACAGCCAGGACTCCCTTGAATTCTGAGAGGATCTTGCCAACCTATTGGGGCTTTGGTTTCTGCATGTGATAATCATATCCTACGGCAGATGGAAGGGTCTTTTGTGAACTACAAAGTCTCATACCCATACGATCTCTGATCCTTTTGTCCCAAGGGCTCATTCTTTGCTATACTCAGAGCTGACCAAAGTCTGTTAGGCATAATTGCTGTTGTATCTGCTTCCCAGTGATGGTCCTTGATGTCAAGGTCATCATTCGGTGGGCCAGCTCTGTATTAGGTTCTGTGTATGGAAAGATCAAGGTAAGTATTCTAGTGTCCCTAGAGTGTGCTCTCAAGTGTTGACACAGCAACTTCTCTCTTTTATGTGGGAAAACATAATGGTGTTCAAGATTTCTGTCAGAAAGCCCTGGCAAAGGCCAGGCACCCCATATGATGTGGGTGGCAACCCACAGCAACTCAACTCATCCAGCCTTAAGTTGTTTTGTTTTCTCCTTTGTGTGTGTGTATGTGTATGTTTATGTGTACACCTATGTGCATTTGCCACAGTTTGCATATGGAGGTCAAAGGCCAATGCCAAGTGTCAGTTCTACCTCCTTTGAGGCAAGGTCTCTCTTGGTCACTATTTTGCACACCAGGATTGACCCTTGAACTTGACCCTTGAACTTCTAGAGATTCTCCTGCATCAACCTCTCATCTTGCCAGAAGAGCTCTGGAATCACGCACATCTGTCTGGCTTCTGACATATGTTCCAGAGATCCACACTCAGGCCCTCGCATGTGCACAGGGAGCACTTCACCCACTGAGCCATCTCCTTAGTCCTGTATGTTCTTCATAACAGCTTCATTAAGATGGAGCTGATAGTGCTGCCTAGCACAAGATTCACCCAGCCCAGCAATTCAAGCTAATGGCTTTAATGTGTCTGAAGGTTTGGGCAACTCCCGCCACAATTAGAACATTTCTGTCACCCCAAAGAAAGCAGTAGGCCCATTTATAGTTATTCCCAGTCTTCTCTCTTCCATGACCATCACTCATTTTCTTTCTGCCTCTGTGGATTTGTGTATTCTAGACACCGAATGCAAATTGAATCCTCCACTCCACAACCTTTGACATCGCATGTGACCTTAAAGCAGCCACCATTCCTCTCCTCTTACCCTTTTCTGATCACTATCTCATATTTAACAGGATCTCTTTTTTAAAAAGGAAAAAAATGTACTTCCTCCTTGTCTCTAAGTTCTACAAGGTAAAGGAAAAGTATTCTTAAAAAATTGCTTGCCAGATTTGTCCTTTATGTCAGACCCTCTAGTTAGTTCTGGTGTGGTGTCAAATAGGTGACAAAACTGTCATCATGAAAGATAGATTAAACATCTGTACCAACATGTGGAAGAGAGGCAGCCAGTAACATGAAGAGATGGATGGACAGGGCCAGGGTGATAGCTGTCTCTAAAGTACTTGCCTTGCAAGCATGAAGACTTAAGTTTGATTTCAAGACCAGATGCAAGGGGTAGGGTTGGGTTGGTTAGGCAGGGTAGCATGTACATACACATGTGCACACATATGCACCCATGCATGCAAAAGACAGGCTGGGCATTTGGGCACAACACTGTCTGCAGAACTAAGGTAGAAAGATCCTGCAGGGAACTGGGGTCATTGCCCTGCTTTGAGGTAGATGGCCCGAAGGGAGATTGTCAAGAATAGCTCACATGTTGATGGCAACAATTATGGATTTAAAACCACATTGTATGATCCCATTTATGGAAGCCTGTGACATGTGAAGAACAGACAAAAAAAAGGAAGGCTGAGAATCTTCTGAGTGTGCCCTAGCAAGGGTGTTGGCAGCCAGTTGAGTCAGTCCAGAGGACTGGGACAGGCAAGGATACTCTAAAGCTCCAGGGTTGCAGCAGAGCTGAGTTTGCTTTAGAGCATGTTAAGTCCAAAATGTTCAGGAACAGTCTAGGTTCCCGAGTGTGTGAGTGTGGATGCTTGGAACTTACAGGCAAGGTGGGAGTGGACATGTGGAACTAAGAAACTCTCCATGGGAAGGTGATATTTAGTTGTTTGGGGGTTGCCTTTGAGGCTATGTCTGAGATTCTACAGTCTAGCTAAAGATGACCTTGAACTGGAATTGTCCTGGTTCCAACTCCTGAGTGCTGGCATTATAGGCGTGTACCTTCTTGTTGGGTTTATGGGTGAACTGCAGGGCTTCCTACATGTCAGACACATGCTCTTCCAACTGAGAGACATCCCTGTTTCTATCACAAAGCCCCGGACGTGGGATTTAAAAGTGTGTGAGTGGATGAGCTCTTTCAGAGGGAGGGAGAAGCCCTGAGAACTACTATCTCTAGACATAGAGGAGAGAGTAAGTGCTCACAGACATCCAGAAAGGGATAGGTAGAAAGAGGAGAGGTGCCACCAGAATTTGATGCCACAGCATCACTAAAAGCACCCCGCACTCATTGCCGACCCACAAGTCCTTGGAGTCAGCAAGATTCAGGTTCCTGCACAAAATAGATCAGTGAGAGACTAAGGCTTGAGCAGGACCCAGGGAAGTGTGAGGAGAAGGGGATAAGGGGAAGGGAGAAAGAGGTAGGGCAGGTCTGCCTGCACAGCTCGCATCACCCTGGGCTGAGACCTGCAGCCTGGTAGGGAAAGGGTCCAGCTTTGCCCTTCACGTTAACGGTAAATTAAAAGGCCCTGGGGAAAGTGTGCTCTGGACAGATTAGAAAGTTGAACATCAGACAAACCCGGCAGCGGGACTTCGTGCTTCCCCCGGGATGATTTTTCTTCCCGTTTTAGTGCTTGGTCTTTATCAGAGTTGACGGGCTTGCACTGTTCTTACCTTGGGAAATTATAAATGAGGAGGCATCCCCAGAACTTATTTATCTTTGAGAGCATGAATCTTTCCTTCTTCAGTCTCGACTTGCCCATTCATTATTACGCAAGGTAAATTATTACATCCGAGAGATGAATCATGCCTGTTGGTGATGTGCACCATTTATTTTTTACAGGTAAGGGCTATATTTTAATGTGTGGAGCAATTTTGAGAATTACCTGTGCTGAGTGGTTTAAAGTGCTTGGAAGTCACCTATGTGGACTCCCTCTGAATTCACGGTCATTCTAATTCCTGTTTTTATACTAGAACATCAATGAGAAGCCATTATAGTCTAGTATGGTGGTCTATATTACCATCCTCCCTTGCTTCTGCAGTTCAGTGTTGTGTCTGAAAACTCACACCATTCAAAGTATTTTTGAAACACTAATTCACTGTAAATAATTTCTTTTCCTACTTTCTCACTTTTAAAATGTATGTATGTAAAGAAGTTGTGGCTAGGATTGAAGCTGCTAGTTAAATTGTAGCATGATTTAAGAATTTTATCAGAGGAAAGGAATTTGGGATAGGACTCGTGTTAATTAAAGTCAGGAGGAAGGAGGCCCTGGCATTATGCCATTGGCTGGTCTCTGATCCTTGGCTGTGAGGGAAGGTCTAGTTACTTACTATCTGGTCTTCATCTCACACTCTGGGTGAATTTTAATAAATGGCACATGCCCTGGGTATGGTTTAGTTATGTCTTTGATCTAATGATTAAATGATAAATTGTGGTAACCATAGAATTTTTGAAAAGCATCTACTTACTGAAATCAAGACATTCTAAATTCTTGATGGGAAAATCCTCTTGAATTAGTATTTTCTCCCTCTTTGTTTTTCTGAGCATCTTTAGGAGTAGACAGGCAGTAGATTGTTTTCTCCTGCTATGATAAAAATACTTTCTTATTATAAGCAACTTAAGGGAGAAGGGATTATTTCAGCTCACAGTTCAATGTTATAATCAGTCCATCATTGTGAGGAAAGTCATAGAGACAGGAGCTTGAGATAGTGAACGTGCAGTTAAAAACACACACACACAAACACACACACACACACACACACACAAACACGCACACACACACACACACACAAACACGCACACACACACACACACACACACACACACACACACACACACACACACAAAGGATGGCAGCTCAATGCTCGCTAGTGCTCAACTCACTTTCTCCACCTTTACTGTCAAGGATCCCTTTGCTTAGGGAATGGTCCCACCAACAGGGGGCAGATCTTCTTATCTCAAACTGAGATAGAATTCTCCAGAGATATGCCCAGATGACCATCTTCTGGGTGTTTCTAGTCTGTCAATGTAAAAATTAACACCGTGATTGCTCTACTCTTGGCTGTCAGCTTGACCACATCTTAACTAGAACCCAAGCATCTGGGTACACCTGAAAGGACTTTTTTTTCTTAATTAAATAATTTGAAGTGTGAATAATCCACTTTTAATCCAGATCTTTTGAGATGGGACGATACAATTTAATCCATATATTTTGGAGTGGGAGGATCCACCTTTAATCTGGGTCACACCTTCTGCTGGCAACCTAGATGAATGTCATGGAAGAAGGAAGCTTGTTTTCTCTTTGCCTGCTTACTCTTGCTCTGACAAGTCCATTCCTTCATTGGCCTTAGAGCCAACTTCTTTGAGATTCCAGCATATACTGAAGACCACCTAAGATATCCAGTCTCATGGGCTGAACAACTACAGGATTCTTGGTCCTTTCATTCATAGGCAGCCATTGTTGGACCACAGCCTATAAGCAAATCTAATAAATATATTTATGTGTATATATAATGTATGTATTTTATACACATACATGCACAAAGGGCATATGTACATATATGTTTATATGCCTGTACATATGTATATGTTTAGTCTATAAGTTCTGTTCCTCTAGAGAACCCTAACTAATACCAAAACTAACTATTTTACATATAAAATTTGAAAATAAATGAGTACACAGTAAAAGTTATGAATGAGAAGTTGGGGGTCAGGTCCAAGGATGATATGTACAATATATGGTTATTTTTTTATAGTCAAGGTCTACCACTTAATGTAGAAGTTCATATCTCAGATCTGACATGCTACAGTCAGGAGGTTTGGGTAAACCACTGATGTTTCCTATTGTTCTCTCCTCTGTACAGCTGTTAGAGCAGTCTGCCTGCATCAGGACTTGGGAAGCACATGTATATCTTAGGGCGCAGTCAGGCTAATGTCCATCCATAGACAGGCCATCAGCATGTCTTCTCCTCTATTTCAGAAATCCTCCTGACCCTCCATTCAGTTTCTACAATTTCAGTTATGTGCAATGAACTGTAGTCCAAAAATGTTAACTAGAAAAGTCTAGAAATAAGCAATCCCAAGTTTGAAATCACATGCCGTTCTGAGCAATGTGGTGAAATCTCATTTATCTCAACAAGGACCCAGATCCTCCTTCATCTCATGCCACTGTGCTATTCAGAATTTGCTCATGAGTCACTCCACAGCCATCTTTGTTATCACAAAGCATCATAGGATGGGGCTGAAGTCATCTTGTCTTACATAGTTATGGCCCTGAAGCTAGAAAAGTCATACATAGGGGCATGAGGGCAGCATACAGCATACAACCCCTATGATTATCACAGCACTGAGGCACAATGGGGAAACTGTGGCTTACATGGGATTTGGAACCATCTGGGCCATCAGGCATCCACTGTAGGTCTTGGAGTACATTTTCAGTGATAAGGGAGACTGCTATAATTCTGCTCACTTCGGTGTTTCAAACATGGGAATACACAATGGTTTCTTTATGCTCTTGGTGTTCGTTCAAAGATATAGTATCAGGCAAACTTACATTTTTGTATATTGGATTACTTCCATACCATCTGGAAGCGTGAAAATTATACCCTTAATCTTTACTTTGAACACAAGTCCAAATCTTTAATGGGACTTGGTAAAATGGGGCTGAAGAAGTGGTGTGTGAGATCCACGCTGTGCCTTCTGAACTACGCAAGCTTCAAATGTGCTGTGTGCATGGTGTACATGCTGTCATCTGGAGCCTCATCTCTGCCTGCAGAATGTTTGTGCAGCAGCCTCAACTTCAGAGTGAGGGACCGTCCCCAGCTGCCTTCCATGACCTACAAACTGGCCCCCAATAGTAACAGACCTATTCTTGTAGCCATCTTTCCTATGTCCCGTTTGTGCATTTCCAGCTCTAGTTAGTTGGTTAGTCAGTCAGTTAGTTGTTAGTGCTTGTATTCATATGTGTCCATGTGAGTATGAAAGCCAGAGGCATTTTCCACCTTCCTTTGTGAGTCAAGGCCTTTTCATTGATTGCTGGTTCAGCCAGGCTGGCAGACCAACAATCCCTGTCTCTAACTCCCCATGGTTTAGATCCAATTATACATTGCCACACCCAAATTTTTATGTGAATTCTAAGGGCTCAAAACTCAGGTCTTTATGCTTGCTGGGCAAGCACTCTATTGACTAAACTGTCTCCCCAGCCTCAACACACGGTCTTAGCAGGCAGAGAATGTGGTTGGGTATCAGATGGTCTTTCTCATAATCCCATGAAAGAACTCTGACAAGCTGTAGTTGAGAAAGCATCTTGTTCCCAGGCTATAGGAGAGAAGGTACATTGTTCCTTGGCTATAGGAGAGAGGACACCTTGTTCCCAGGCTATAGGAGAGAGGACACCTTGTTCCCAGGCTATAGGAGAGAGGACACCTTGTTCCTAGGCTATAGGAGAGAGGACACCTTGTTCCCATGCTCCAGGGCAGGAAAAGGGCAAAGGCAGACTCAACCCCAAGGACAGATGTCAGCCTTGTGTACTCTAAGTGTCCCTCAGGTGTGGGAATTTATAACTGTAAGATGAGGTAATGGAACATCTATGTGGACGGATGTGTGTCAGACACCCTGTGTGCATATTTCATTTTGGTTTTGACATGGGACAAATACCTGACTGGTTGATTTTGTTTCCATATCTTCAGACCTGTTATGGTGGTAAAAGTCTGTGGCCCTTGCTAACACAGCAAGTGAGTAACAGAGTTGGGACTCTCACTTTCAGAGTGAGATCTATAAGGGCAGGAAAATACCTTGCTTAGAGGGTAGACCTGCTCTGTCTTTACTGGGCATGGGGTGGGAGGGAACGGCATTAAGGAGCCAAAACTTAACCATATATAAGTCCAACAAAACAGCAGGAAACAAGGCTCTAGTTTGTGACACACCTTCTCGCTTTGGGGACTATTCTCAGGGTTGTGGGGCCTCCCTTTTGGAGGCATATGTCAAACTTGAGGGTTTGTGCCCTACCACAATGAAAACAGTAAGAGATAATGTTTGGCCTCTGCTATTAGGAGAGTATGTGTGATGTGTAACTAGCTCATTCTGGTTTGTCCCAGACTCTTGGACTATTTTTTTTTTTGGCTCTGAAAAGTCCCCTCAACCTCTGGGAAAACCAAGAAAGCTAGCCACCATACATTTTCACAGCCCCTGTGGGCATAAAACTTACCCTATTAAATCTGAATTGTTTTCTTACTAATGCCAAAAGTTTGGAAAAATGGAGAGATAAATCTGAGATTAGCCCCCCCCAACTCCTAATAAATGCTGAACACAGCAGAAATGTCTCCTGAGCAGA
This sequence comes from Mastomys coucha, assembly GCF_008632895.1. Classification (NCBI taxonomy): domain Eukaryota; kingdom Metazoa; phylum Chordata; class Mammalia; order Rodentia; family Muridae; genus Mastomys; species Mastomys coucha. The sequence continues at coordinate 135,919,090 of NW_022196905.1, forward strand.
ATGGAGTTTCTTTCCCAAGCACTTTTCCTCCTTGTGCCTCCCTGTGGCTTCTCTCAGAACTTGACAGCTTTGCATGGGAAACTTGAGTTGTAAACCAGGAAAGTCAGCCTTAAACTCCTCCCTGACCCCAGCTCTCCCTTCAGCCTCTCATACCCCCTTTTACACACTCCTGGCTTACATACCGCTTTGTCCTCTGAGTGCTTCTCAATGCCGGGAATCGTGCTTCATACTTGTTGAAACTCCCCCTGCCTGCTTACTAGAGGGAGACATTTTCTTCTCTGCTGTGCTGAATGGTTGGCAAAGCCACACATGCCTCCAGGAAGGTATAAAATGCAGGGCAGGGGCAGAAGGAGGGGTATGAGGAGGAGTCTGCCTTTGCCTTTCTGGAGCCACTGTCTCTCCTCACAACATCATTCTAACAGGAGGCAGCAGACTGTGACTCCCTCAGCCCAGAGCAGCTCCAGCTTCAGTGATCTTGGTCATGAGAAAGTGGGATGTGGGGTCCTGGTGTGTGGACTCTGATTGCCCCGTGGATTCTTTCCTCTCTGGGTTTCCCACAGACTTTCCCATTGTGTACAGGGCATCAACAGGTAGTAATGGTGTAGCAGAACTTTGAAGTCTGCTTGGCTTCTAACCTGGAATGTTACACATGGCTCCCGGATGGAGGAAAGTCACCTCCAAGAGTCATAAAGCCTTCCTTCCATGTCTTCCTAATTGGAGGATATGGCTGAGTTTAAGAGATAGCCCATCATTCTTAGAGAGTAGAGCTGTGGCCCCATGAACAGCAGAGTGGAGACAATCTTCATGACTTTGATTGGGTTCTGTTGACTATCCTTGATTCTACGTAAAATAAGAGAAATGAATGTTGTCTGTCCCTAAGTTGTCTGTCTCCTCGACCCCCCAGTCACCCTCTCCTATCAACCTGACCTATTGGAACACTCTGGCAGATCCTGCATGAGCTCTTTCACATAAGGGGAAAAACTTACAGGAAACAACCTATAAGAGAGACTGAGGTGATGTCCCAGTGGTCAGGTGCTTGCTGAACAATGGTGGGGACCTGAGATCCAATCCCCAACACCCATGTAAAATCCAGGCATGGTGGTACATGTTTATAACCCCAACAGTTGTAAGGGCACATCAATAAAGTGACTCCAGGGCTTGCTAAACAACTGGTCTAGCCTGAGTGATAAGTTGAGAGATTCTCCCCCCTCCCCCCAAAAGATGTAAACCAATAGAGAAGTACACTTGACATTTACCTCTAGCCTCCATGTGTGCACGCACAGGTAAGCATATGGCAACCACTGCTTGTGAATACAACACACACATACCCCCCACAAACAACAAAGAAACTGTCCTTCTTTCTAGCATAGCCCCACAGTCCTTCAGTGCATCAGCATGATCACCAGAACTTGCTTTCACTCACTGCTGCCTCTCTCTGCTCCGACACAGAACACTACATGAGTTTGTACTTAACACTAGGTGTTAGTTTGATGAATGGAGCTTTGTGTCCTGCCTGCTAAGTTAATAAATGTATTTATCTTGGTTTCTTTCTCCTTTGTATTATGAGGGGGAAGGACATGACTTTGGCACAGCAGAGCTAGCAGTGGCTTTCTGCAGCCATCCTGGGACACAGAGGTCACTAGCTGAGGGATGACTCTGTCCCCAGTGCTGGCACCATGGTACTGTCCAGCCTGCCTCACCTCCCACTCTTCTCACTCCCAGAGTCTGGAGACAAATAGCAGTTTCATGTCGAAGTATTCTTTTCATATTAATCTGTCCATTAAAGCACATTTATGAGAGTAAACAGAAGTCAAGGAGAAAGCGCACACTTGAGCACCAGCAGTGGGTGGGTGGCTGGTTTATTCCATGCTTACTCCGGCCTTGCGGGATGGGATGGTGGAGAGCCACCTCATGTTTTCTCCTGTGTTCCCTCCAACACTAGCCCCAAGCAGTTTTAGCTAGTACAGTCACATAGCACTTGGTTGAACCTGGAATTGAAGTGGGTTTTTAATTTATTTTTTCTCATTAGGACTTATGTATTGTTTGTCTGGGTGCTTTTATACATTGGTAAATTTTATGATACAGGTTTGTTTTCTTTTTCTTGTTTCCTATTAAGTGTTCCTAGAAGAAAACTAACTGATAAAAGGCATGAAGTCCCAATGAATATGACATAGGCCGGTTCTTCTGCACAGCTCTACACCTTGTGGGGTAATTCCCGCCTAACTCTGGGTGATTCTCATTTGAGAAATATACACCCATGAAGTTTTTTTTTATAACTATATTATTATCAAAAACACATCTTTGTGTAGAGAAGTCTGCAGTCTCCTACTTATTCCATTATCACAATGTCGTCTATTTCTTTTTTATATGAGTAATTTGTGGAGGAACATTTAGGCCTATAATGACTTTTTAAATCTGTCTTTTTTTTTTTTTTTTGAGAAATTGGACCTAAATGAAAACCTATAAATAAATAGCTGACTCACAGGGAAGGGCAGAAGCAGGTACCACAGAGAATGTGAGAATAACGGATAGCACATCCTGCTTCCACTTGGGGGTTTCCTATAAATCAAAGACCTTGAAGGTTTAATTTTCCAGCAGACTTTCATCTATTTCTCGGAGTGTGGCTTTGTTCAGAGAAGGTGTGAGGGTGTGCTGCTTCGAATCTTTAACAATCAACATATATAAAGGTGAATTGTCATTTGTGTGTTTGACTTCTCATAAGCTAATTTACTTTAGTGGAATATCTCTGTGGAATTAGGATAATATGATACATGTTATAAAGCATGATACTTCTCACTGCAAGTCTCTCATTACTGTACTTTTTTTCTCCTTCAACATCTCTAATCATCAACCCATGGATACTGGGTACTCAGTAAAGCCTGTCTTAGCCTGTTAGCTGATGCTATAGCAGCATATCACATTCCAGAGAAATAATAAACTGTAGCCTTTTCTATGGTTCATACCCCATACCAAGGAACTGATGAACTGTAGCCTTTTCTATGGTCCATACCCCCATCCCAGGGAAATGACAAACTGTATCCTTTTCTATCGTACATACCCCATCCCAGGGAAATGATAAACTGTAACCTTTCTATGAGTCTGTATCCCATCTCAGGGAAATGACAAACAATAGCCTTGCCTATGGTCCATACTCCATCCCAGGAAAACTGTAAACAGTATCCTTGCAGTATCCAGTCTATACCTCATCCCAGGAAGACTATAAACAGTAGAAAAAAGTTTCCTTCCCAATACCTGTAAGCCTTGAAGTCTATAATGGCCTTGTGTTGAGTCAGGGCACAGCAGAAGAGCAAGGTGGCATACATGAAACAGGGAGAGCGCCATTAGACAAACTGCCTGCTCATCAGGAGCTTGCTCTGTCCACAATGGCATTGTTATGTCCACTGGAGCAGAGCCCTCAGAACATTCTCTCCTTCTGGAAGCTTCACCTCTTAACACAGTCACAAGACAGGTACATCTTCTAGCATGAGATTTTGGAAGGGACGATGAAACTTTGGTTTCTACTAGCCCTTTGATCTGACTCTGGCGAAATCAAAGGACTTCTCCAGCCCAGCTACTATCTGTGTCCCTGTTTCAACTAATGTCACCAATACTTTCCCAGTCACAAGATTTTCTAAATTGATTCTCTCTTCTTCAGCTTCAACATTAACCATCAATCCTATATAATCTCCTTCTGGCAAGAGACCCAGTGCCTTACTTATAAGTGTATATCAGGGCATGGGATGTATGAGTAAGAAAGCACTATGAGGCAAATTCCCGCACAGCCTCCTCCTCTCTGCTGATGATCACTCCTGCCAGCCTGCCTGGCCCTGCGCATCTCTCTTGAGTCCCGTTCCTGTCAGGAGGATCCCAAGTTTGTGTGCTGCTTTCTTCGCTGTTTTAATGCTGCTGTCTTTTAGTTCTCTTTGTTATTATAAGACCAAAACCGAATGTATTCTTGTAAGTCTTACTCCTTTTAAGTAATTTCCATTGCCTTGGTTCAGTATGTGTATGGTAGAGCATGCATGTGGAGACCAGAAGGCACCTTGCAGAGGTCTGTTCTCTGCTTCCACCATGTGGGTCCTAGGGATTGAACTCTGGTCATTAGGCTTGGCAGCAAGCACCTTTACTCTCCGAGCCATGTTGCTAGCCCCATGTTTTGTTCCTTAAGCTCAATAGGCAGGTTTTGAGGTTCATCCACATTGCTGTCTGACTCAGTACCAGTTGCTTTGGTCACTGCTATGACCAGATCCCAACACAAAGCAGCACAAAGACAGAAGGGCTTGTCTTGGCCACAGTTTGAGAGAAACAATCCACCGTGGTGAGGAAGGCATGGCAGCTGAGGGGAGAGGCTGTTGCTCACATTTTGCTTGCAGTTCTAAAGCAGAGGGGCAGGGCCTAAATGGCTAGGCCATAAAGCCTCAAGGCAGGCCTCCAGTGGCCCACATCCTCCAGCAAGTGTGCATCTTCTTGAAGTTCCACAGTCTTCCTAAACAGCTCCCCCAGCTGGGATGCAAGTATTCAAGCGTGGACATCCACAGGGAGATTTCACATCTGTAACAGGATAGCTACTTTATTTAATATGTCCTTGTTGCTGTTTGCATTTTCACTGCATGCGTATGCCGTGGTGTTTCTACTTTGTGGCCTGATAGACTTTAATTTTGTCTAATGAGCAGCCCCACTGTAGATATCTGCCTATAGCTTCCTGATGCATGGAGTCATTGGATTGCAGTGTGTGTCTCTTTTCAACTTAGCTAGACAGTCAAAGAGATTCAGCTATTTTCCATTCCCACCACTATCGTGGGATCCATTCTTCAACTCTGCCAAACCTTGCTGTTGCCCATTTAATTTTTTAAAAAAATAATTGGGTGCAATGACATTTCACCATGCTTTCCTTTTTGTTTTGTTTTATTGAGACATAGTTTCATATGCCCCAGACTAGCCTTGAACTCACTTTGTAGCCAAGGATGACCTTGAACCTCTGATCCTTCTTCTTTGGCCTTCCTAGTGCTAGGATGGTAGAGGTGCACTGGTTTCCTGCGGTGCTGGCAATAGAACCTAGGACTTCATAATGCTAAGGAAGCATTCTACCAACACAGCCCCAGCCGCATCACTGTTGATGTGATTACCTCTTCCCCGGGCATGATGGGTTAGCTGGGACTTATATGTTTTCTCAGTTGTGACTCATCTCTAGTACAGTGCCTGCCTTACCTCATCTTTGCCTGTTTTCTCTGTTGGGTCATCTATCCTTCCCTTACCGATTTGTACAAGTTCCTCATTGATACTGACGAAAAACATGTAGCTTATTATACCATCCCTGTTCTGTTTAACTAATCTCTGTGGCTTGTCCTTTCAGTTCTCATAAGAACCCTGGGAAAAAATCTGTCATGAGCTGCGGTTTCAAAGCGAAGCTCTCTATTTCCCTCGGAAGCTGCTGGTTTTGCCCTCCCAGAATCAGCTCTGCATATCCTCCTGGGGTGACTGTGTTGGGATTCTTAGACTGCACCCTGTCCTGTTGATGCTACATGGTAGCCCTTCACTTATGCCTTCCTTTTAGGCTGGCCTCTCAACAGCAGAGGCTCTAGGAAGCCAAGCTGCCTTTACAAGATAACTTGGTTTCTGTGTTAATGGAGCTGGGGTATATTCAGAACTATGTATTCTGATGTCATCATGAAGTGAGACCTATCCCCACTTCTACATCAGCCCACCTGGGTGTCTTCTCTGCACTTCTACATCAGCCCACCTGGGGTCTTCTCTGCACCCAGGTTAGTTTCTTTTTCTCCCTTGGACTAAGACTTTATTCTTCGAGTTCTTTTTTTCCCCTCAAGCTGTGTGCTGATCTACCCTGACACTCCCCAAGACCCCTCTCCCTGCATTAGTTACAGTCCATGAGAAGGCACAGGACACAGCCGAG
>NW_022196905.1:135925305-135929807 GCF_008632895.1 Mastomys coucha
TGCGTGTGTGTGTGTGTGTTTGTATGCGTGTGCGTGTGCGTGTGTGTGTGGGTGTGTGTGTGTGTGTATGCATGTGTGCTCATATGAGTACTCACTGTATGTTGTTTGTGGGAACAGGGAATGCTATGGAGGATCTGGGCCCCATGCTGTTTCTGCCCTTAACTACCAGGTTAGGTGTCAGCTCTCAGCATCTGTTTTTTGTTTGTTTGTTTGTTTTGTTTTGTTTTTATTAGATGTTTTCTTTATTTACAATATCTCCTTTCTAAGGTTCCCCTCCAAAAAATAAAATAAAATAAAAACAAAAACTAAAACAATCCCCTGTTCCCTCCTCCCTCTCCCTGCTCATCATCCCACCCCCTCCTGCTTACTGGCCCTGGCATTCCCCTATACTGGGGCATAGAACCTTCACAGGGCCAAGGGCCTCTCCTCCCATTGATGACCAACTTGGCTATCCTCTGCTATACACATGCTGCTGGAGCCATGAGTCCCCCATGTGTATTCTTTGGTTGGAGTTTTAGTCCCTGGGAGCTCTGAGGGTACTAGTTAGTTAATATTGTTGTTTGTCCTAAGGGGCTGCAAACCATTCAGCTCCTTGGGTCCTTTCTCTAGGTCCTTCATTGGACCCTGCACTCAGTCCAATGGATAGCTGTGAGCCTCTACTTCTGTATTAGTCAAGTACTGTCAGAGCCTCAAGAGACAGCTATATCAGACTCCTGTCAGCCAGCACTTGCTGTCATCCACAATAGTGTCTAGATTTGATGATTGAATATGGGAAGGATTCCCAGGTGGAACAGTCTCTGAATTGTCCTTCCTTTAGTCTCTGCTCCATGGTTAGTCTCTACAACTCCTTCCATGGGTATTTTGTTCCCCCTTTTAAGAAGGAATGAAGTATCCACAGTTTTGTCTTCCTTCTTCTCGAGTTTCTTATGGTTTGTGGTTTGTACTTTGTGTATTCCGATCTTCTAGGCTAATATCCACTTATCAAGCATCTGTTTCTTTATCAATTACCAGGACAAAATTGGCCTTCACATACTGTGAAGTTTCTGTGGACTCTCTGTTCCCTGCGTGTATTCAATGAAAGCAAGTTTCTTGCTATTTGCTAAGAAATCATAGTTAGTCTTTACATATTCGGTCTAAGGAAGACCTGGGGCTCATTTAGATTTCTCCAAAGAGAGCAACAAACTTTCTCCCTCAGTGAATGATGCCCTGTTCCCTGTGAATTGATGTGGAAACTGTCCTGGACTCTCCTCTGCCCCATTCATGTCATAAAATACATCTGTATGATCACACAGCTACTGCTGAATCTACAAAGCATGCTTAAGACAGCTAATGGAGACACAAAAGTCAAGTGAATATTATTTAAACGTATCTTTCCCCAGGCAATCAGCTAATCAAACCCCTTTACCACTGTGATTGTTGTTATTCGGAAAAATAGAAAAATATAATCCTGGAGGAGGCAGCCTTGTAGAAAACCTAGAAATTCAGAACAGCAAATGAAATCTATAATACCACTGGGAAATACCAAAGCAATTTGTATAGGGCTTTTCCCCTTTCGACTTACTCATGTGTTTGTCTGGGAGGGTGGGAAGGGTTTTGTTTGTTGTTTGCTGTGGAAATCCACCTAGCAGACCTCCCTCTTACATCAATGGATATGTGATCACTTACAACAGAGGCAGGAAGAAGTTGCTCCAGGGTCAGGCTGGCTCCAGGCTCCAGGATATAGGACATGTAAAACCTTCAAGGGGTTTTCTTGGGCTGGAGAGAGAACTCAGTTGAGGAAGTGCTTGTGCCCTGATGTGAAGACTTGAATTCCCATCCTCTGCAGCCACATGAAAGGTGAGGGATGCCAGCACATTTTTATAATCATAGCAACAGAAGGGGAGATAGGAAGAACCTTGGGGCTTACTGCTTAACCAGTCTATCCTAATAAACAAGACCCAGGCTGTGACAGACCCTATCTTACTTAAGTAGTTAAGCAAAGATAGATAGTTTCTGAGGAACTATCAAGGTTGACCTCTGGCCTCCATGTGCACACAAGCATATTATCTTGGCAACTATAAGGATTATCAGATCACCCTGTGATGAGCTGTGAACTACAGGCCCTAAAGGATCATGGGACAAGAACAAGAAGCCTGTAAGGAGAGACTACACTGGAGGGGAGACAGGATCATCTCTGGATCAGCTCCCACAGCAAGGGTATTCCTGTATCCACACGTGTATCCACCATGAGGTCATTCTGTCAGGGTAGGTCACTCTTCCAAATTTGGGATGCTATCCTGTGCCCTGGCTGTCTAAAAGACAGGCCAATGTGAACATCTAAATCAATAGTATTCTAAGTGTGAGTGTGGGAGGGGGGATTAAGAGACTAAAATAGACTGTAAAAAGGAAGGTGAATGGAGCCCAAAGCCTCAGTCAGTCCAGGAGAAATCTTTCTTGTAAGTACCTTGATAGAGGAGACAAGGAGAGAGAGGGGCGGGGAGGGAGGGAGAGAAAAAGAGAGGGGGGAGGAGGGAGGGAGGGAGGGAAAGGGAGAGGGAGGGAGAGAGAGAGAGAGAGAGAGAGAGAGAGAGAGAGAGAGAGAGAGAGAGAGAGAGAGAGAGAGAGAGAGAGAGAGAGAGAGAGCAAAGCAAGCAGGAGAGCAAAGCAAGCAGGAGAGGTATGCTGTCGAGGTCCTCCTGCTGTCTGCAGTGATTCTCAAGTAGGAACTGGACTCTTGAAACAAACATTTCACTAGGAGCATCTTTTATTGTTCTTTCAAATAATCCCAAATAATCCTTTTCCTATCTTTTATTCCTCTGTGAGGCAGCTCTCACTGATAGAAAATAAATACTAAAAATGATAAAAAATACTTGCATGTGTGTTCCTGTATGCATACATGTGTACATGCGTGCACATCCATGTAGAGGCCGGAAGCTGCCGTTGTTTGTGTCTTCCTAGCTATTCCCCACCTCATTTTAAAGGACATATTCTTTACTTTTAATTATGTGGATAAGTTAAGGAAGGTGTGGAAGGTGTATGTGCATCCCAGTGTCCAAAAAAGTCAGAGGTGTCAGATGCCCTAGAGTTAGAGTTACAGGCAATTGGGAGCCACCCAACATGGGGGACAGAACTGACCTCTGCTCCTCCATGGGAGGAGTATGCGCTCTCAAGTGCTGACCATCGCTCCTGTACGCTCCGCCTCATCTTTTTTATCATGTCTCTCACTCCAGCCAGACCTCACTGATCTGGCTAGGATGATTGGCCAATCCCATCTGACCTAAAGATGCATGGATCCTCCTGCATCTACCCACAACTCTGGTGTTCCAAGCAACTCCTCTGTGCTCACGTGGGCCCTGAGGAATTGAACTCAGTCCTCATGATTGTATAGCTGGCGCTCTAGCAACTGAGCCATCTCTCCATCTTGAAAGGACTTTTTTTTTTCTTTTGTAGTATCTGACCCATTTGCAAGGCAGTGGTTCCTAAATGTCATCAGTACACCAGGCTTTTCAGAAAATACATTCCAAAGGGAATTGATTTTTATCTGCAATACTCTCGTCCTCCGGACAGGTTATTGACTGCATCTGATAGAATAGAAGTGTAAAACCAGAATAAAGCATCTCGGCAGCAAATCCCAAGGGGAAGCTCGAGATCGTTCACCGAGTAAAAAGATCCAAGAGCCAGACAGTGTCGATAGAGAAGAAAGGGAACATAAAAGCCCTAGCTCTCTAAAGGAGTCTTTCCCTGGGAGTCATGCGGGTTTTGTTGACTGGCCCTTCCTTTCATTATGGTGTCTGCTCATAATATTTTCCCAACTCTTATTAGAATATGAAATTGGTAGTAACTGGTAATCAAATATTTAAATATGTGGGCTGGTGAGTCAGTCTGTCAGCTGTGTGTCACACAGGCATGAGGATCTGAGGTCCATTCCTCAGAACCCATTTTAAATAGCCAAGCATAGTGGTATATGCCTGAATTTCCAGTGTTAGGAAAGTAGAGACAGGGAGATCCTTGGGGCCTGCTGGCCAGCTAGCTTAGCCTATTCGATGTGGTCCAGCCAATGAGAGACTAGGTCTTAAGAACAGAAGGTAGATGGTGCCTGGAGAATAATAGCTTGTCCTATGTTTTCCATAGATCTGTGTGCACATGTGTGAACATGTACACACACACACATTTCTATAGGTTAGCACAGGGGTGCTGGCCTGTGTGCACATGTGTGAACATGTACATACACACACACACACACACACATACACATTCACACATTTCTGTAGGTTATTGCAGGGATGCTGGCCTGTGTGCACATGTGTGAACATGTACATACACACACATACACACACACACAAACACACATTTCTGTAGGTTAGCACAGGGGTGCTGGCCTGTGTGCACATGTGTGAACATATACATACATACACACACGCATACATACACACATGCACACACATACACACATATACACACACACATACACACACACACATTTCTGTAGGTTAGCGCAGGGGTGCTGGCCTGTGTGTACATGT
>NW_022196905.1:135930963-135958269 GCF_008632895.1 Mastomys coucha
CACACACATACACACATACGTACACACACATATACACACATACACACACACACATACACACACACACATACACACACACACATTTCTGTAGGTTAGCACAGGGGTGCTGGCCTGTGTGCACATGTGTGAACATGTACATACACACACATACACACACACACATACACACACACACACACACACACACACACACACTTCTGTAGGTTAGCACAGGGGTGCTGGCCTGCTGACTTGGTTTGCAGTCATTGTGGGAAGCTTTGGTGGAATCTTCCTCAGTGGTTTCTGTCTGGTGTTATTTTGAGTGTTCTGTTTTCTCAGTGTGTTAGCTAGCTTCATCTGACTGTGGAAATTCCAGAGACCTTTCCAGTACTGTGGTGCTTCTATTCTAGCCGGAGTCCTGGCTATCTCATGACTGTGGTTGATAGCATCCTAAACCTTATTACATGGAAGAAGTACTTTGTTCTACAGGAAGAATATGCATATGTGGGCCTCATTTGAGACTTGTAAATCCAAATTCTAAACACTGAGGTCAGTATTGAGGAAAGGACAGTAAACTAATTTTAGAATAGAAACAGAACTAAGTGCTTGTGTAGTCCTAAAATCATTTGAGAAATGGGCAGGGGTGGTATATTCTGTGGGTGAGCATGGGTTTGTAGGGCCTGAACTGAAGGACTCTCTGTGTCCATAATGAAATCGTGGACCAGAGCTCTATTATCTGAAACTAAGGGTGAAAGAGCATTAGATGGTAACAGAAATGATCAAGGTGTGCAGGGAATGAAGGTACATAATACAATTTCATCAGATCTGGGGTGGAGGTTGTTTGATAAAAGGAGGTAGAGTGGACTGGTGGTGACTGGATAGTGGTAGTGTACAGGATAGGACTAGAGAGCGCAGCAGGGGAGTGTGCCCATAAAGGAACTGGGACTCGAGGGGGAAAAGATAGGAGAAGAAAGGATGACAGTACAGTGCCCCCTCTGAGGTTGGACTGGAGTCTCAGAAGCAGTGATGGATCTGTTATGGGGTATACATTGGTGATGGGTGCAGAAGAGCAGGAGCCCTCTGTCCAGGCACTCACATGCACATGACTTGAAGCATTGAATTTCGGGGATCTATCCAGTAGGCAGGGACAGAGGCTCTGATATGCTGATAAATGTTTAATGATTGGTACTTGGCAGGAAAAGTCATGGTTTGTGCCACCTGCCAATTTCCATGGCGTGAATACGTGTGCCACAGCAGATCTCAACTTGCCACTGGGCTGTTAGTGCACTGGAAACCCGGGTCCCAGAAATGGTCCTTGCAGACCAATGCATACTGGGTAGAAGGTATAGTCAGGTTAATCCTGATAGCTCAGGTAAAGGACACACTAAGACTGAGAGGAAATTACAGGCATTTGATGTGCCCTCTGGCCCTCTAGATAAAGTGAATGGTCTTAATGATATATATACCCAATTTAAAAAAAAAAAAAAAAAAAAGCCTGTCTCAGGCTTGGCTCACAGCCTCCACTGTGGACCTTATACTTGAGACAGTGCCAGTTGGACATCTGATGGAAATATGAAATTCTGACCTCCATCCACGGCCACTTCACCCACATTTCATTTATCATTTAATAGCAACTTTGTCTTTCAAATTGTTCTGTCCAAAAATCTGCTATCATTCTTGACAATAATATTTTTCACCCATCGTCAAAGAAAACCATGCTGGATCTTCCCTCAAAATGTGTTCATAATCTAACCATTTAGTTTGTCATGTTGGACTAAGGGGTGGCCATCCCCAGCCAGGATTATTACATCGCCCTATAGTCTGAACACAGCATCTTGCTTCGGTGTAATCTACTCTCCACCTGGCCAAGGATCCTCGGAGTACAAGGTAGGTCGTGTGGCTATCACATCAGAGTTGTCCAGTTCACTCAGAATAAAGCAAGCATGCAGAGAGGATTTCCCACACGACTTTGGGTCTTGAGTCCAAGACCCGAACTCTCCACCTTCATCTCCACTGCTTTCTCCTGAACACACAAAGGATTCTTGTTGCTTTTGGCCTCTTGGATGTATGTTTCTTTGTCTTAGAGAAGAAGCCCAGGAACCTGACTTTGAACATTCTTCAAGCCTCAGTGAAGACATTGAGCAAACACTATGTGATTCCATTAGATGGGGTGACTCAGATTGGCCACTTCCCAGAGAGAAAGTAGACAGGGGATGGGAGCTGCTGCCCATTGGGTGCAGAGGCTCCACGTGGGACAATGAGGATTTTCTGCGACTGGAGATATAGGCCAGTTGCGAGAATCCTTGCCTAACACCTCCCCCCTCCCCAGAACTGAATAAACTGGGTGTGGTGGCAAAGAGTCATGGGTATAGAACATTATGAACATACTTGACACTGTTCAAATGCATACTCACAATCACTAAAATATAAAAAATTTTGCTGTAGAGATTTTCCCAAAGCTTTAAAAACATAGTTCAGTGGAAAGAAAACACTCGGGGTGGAGAGATGGCTCAGGGGTTAGGACAGTGAGAGTCTTATACACAAAGGAAGCAAAAGCTAACCTTTACACCTTATATGGAAGAAATGGGGAGAAATCAATGCACATGTTCTCTAGCCTTCAGTGCACGAGCATAAGGCTTTAGGAAATGGGAAATATGCTGGAGGATGGAGACTAGTGAATGCTTCTTAGATGTGGTACTGGAAACATGATCCATGGATAGAAGCAAGCAGGATGCTGACTTCATCAAAACTGGAAGCTTCTCTGTGATGAGGACTGAGATGCAGCATAACTCACAAGCCACCAAGGGTGCGTGGCTGGAATCTGTACATATAGAGTTCTTAGGATTCAATCATTAGCAAAAAAATAGAAAACTGGCAAAGAAGTGAATAGACATTTTTACCAAAGATGGTATGCAGATATCAAGTAAAACTATAAAAATATAGTCAATATCATCGACCACTAGGAAAACGGTGATCGAACCACAGTGACATTCCAGTACTTGCTTATCAGAACCCTGAACACTTATTTTTTTTAAAAGAATAGTAACCATATTCCATACGGTTGATATACAAGAAAATGGAATCACTCATAAGCTAGTGGTCAGCGTATGAATTAATACAACTATTCGGAAAAACTGTTTCCCCCAAAATAAATCAGGCCATCAAGATGTCTTGGAAAATAAAGATATTTGCCACTATGCCCATTGACGTGAATTTAATTCCAGGAACCCCTGTCGTGGAAGGAAAGATTAAGATGTGTAAGTTGTCCTCTGAACACGAACACACATTCCTACAGACACACACATACACACACACACACACACACACACACACACACACTATATCTATATGATTAAGAGAAATATAACCATAAACTATCATATGATCTGTTGATCTCATTCCTGTCATTTCTCCAAGAGAAATGCAGTTCTGGGTGCGTGTAAAGATATGCATACAAATGTCCGCAGGAGCTTTACTTGTAATAGCTGAATTTTGAAAGATTATTTGTAGTTACTAAAGAGTCAACAACGACCCAGCTAGGGGTGGAGCTCTGGGGGTAGAGACCCTTCCTATCAAGCATAAAGGCCTGTGTTACATCACTGGCACAGCAAGACTGTCACACGCAGGGCTGCCATGGCTGTTTATGCACATGTCCCTGTGCATGTGTTTCCTGGGCTTCCATTAATATTTTACCTAGAAATGTAGTCGCTGATCATTGAAAATAAGCTTTATGCAAGAGTGCCTGTTTTCCTGCCTGATTCCACCCACTTGTCCTGTACACTTAGTGCTCTCTAACACATCGTGCTTGTTTGTAATGTGTACGGAATGTCTTCCATTGCTAACAGCAGGAACATCATTACTCAGTCTGTATCCCTCTGTTCTAGAACAGAGTCTGGAACATAGAATGACATAAGTAAGTGTTTGTCAATCAAATAAATTGAACTCATGGGTACAAGGTACAAAAGATACCTTCTTTAAATGATGACTGGAGACCCCATACAAGTGTGCAAACAAGTGTGCATGTTTGTAGTTAGTCCTGGCATGTCTTGATACCATCAAGTCAGTGGCAGCTATTGATTAGTGGTTATAAAAATCTCCCCCTGTCAGATCACTGCTGAGGACTATGGTACTAAAACTTACACATGGCTGGAGAGATGTTTCAGCGGATGACAGCCTTAAAGAGCAAGCCTGGGACTAGATGGGATCCTTAGGACCCACGGTCAGATGTGGCAATCTCCTAGAATCCTGGAATTCGGAATGTAGAGATAGGGAATATCCAGAGCCAGCTGGGCTGGCAGGCTCAATGAATTGGCAAATTCTGGATTCAAATAAAGACCTTGATTCATAAATAAAGTGAAGAATGATTGAGATAGATACATGATACCAATCTCTGACCTGTATAAAGCACACATGTATACACACATACATGTGTACTTACACACATGCAGACATATATACATACATATCTATGCATATACATACATGGTATATAGACATACCATATATATATATATATATATATATATATATATATATACCACATATATATGACATATAGATGATATGTATACATATGATATATATGATATGTATATATCATGTAACAGTGTTTATAGAAGTTGTTAACCTTTCATTACAGTTCTGCAAGGATTAGGCAAGGGAGGAATTGTCATAATCGTTTGACAGCTCAGTTCATCAAGGCTAGAGAAACAAGATCCTACCCCAGGGTTTACTCCACATCACAGCCAAAATACAAACTTCATCTTTTGATCCTGCTGAGTACTTTAAAAAAAATAATAAACCCACAGCTGCTCGTTATTGATGGAAGTAGTAATTTCTGTGATTTGTAAATTAACATTTCCAGAGGGGGAAAGGCATCTCTGAAATGAAGCTGTCACAAACCACACGCAGTTGTCCTGGGATTTGGAACAGAGCTGAAAGCATTGTTCCCACTGAGGCATGTGTGTGAACTGGGCTGTCCCAGGTCACCATTCATTTGTCTGCCTCCGAAGCATGTGGAGCCTCCATATGCCAGGAAGCTCGATGCAGGCCGATGCCAGCATCGCTCCCCTGCCTGCCCCATGCTCTTTCCTGAGTTCAGAGTTCTTTCCCCGCAGTCAGCCCCAGAGTACCTCCTACTGTGCCCCAGGCTGCTCTGCTCACTACAGAGGAGGCTCTGACATCAAACTTTGGGTTTATAAATTAAATAGGAGTTATTTTCAGGCAGGCTATCACTCAGCAAAGCATTGCTGTGAGCGAGCCAATTGCAAGGGGGACTGCGGCAGCAGCCTCTGTGTGCCTGACACCACCATTTTTGTGTGTTGTGCTGCATGAGTGTAAGTTGTCGTATCTGTTGTGTTCCATGGTGTGTCCTCATTACTGTAGCAAGGCTTGCCTCCAATCTACAAAGCTTAATGCTTGTTTAATAAACAAATGATCATTTAATCACTTCAACTTTAAGAGTTATATGCCTTTGGACTCTTAACAAAGTCATTTAGACAGCAGGAAGCAGATTGGGAAATTTTTGAGGAATTCATGATTTGGGCACATGGTATATGAATAGCCATGATAGATCATTGCAATTATTTTATGTGAGTGCTGCCCCTCCCCCGCCCCAGAGCCCATGATGGGAAGAAAGATCAACAGACTGCCAAAAGTTATCCTCCGACCTCCACACATATGCTGTGGCAAACGGGTGCCTCCACTCTTAAACATACACAATAGTAATAAATAAAAAAAATAATAATGTTTGGTTTCTTAGGTATTGAGAACTAAGTGAAAATAGAAAAGTAACATGAAAAAAAAATGTGGGTTGCAGCAACTGCAGATTTAAAGGAGAAATTTACAGTCCAAAGTATGTATGTTAAAAAGGAAAGTGTTTATAAATTTTTACATTTATTGGTGTGTATGTGTGTGTGTGTGTGTGTGTGTGTTTGTGCACATACATATTCATGCCATGCATGGTACTGTATGAAATCAGATGACAACTTGAGGGAGTCTGTGCTGCCCCTCCACCATGTGAGTTCCAGGGACCAAGCTAAGGTCTTAATGGAAGTGCATTCACCTGCTGGGCCACATTGCCAGTCCCAAGAGAGAAGGCTTATACTCCTCCATCAAGAAGAGGACAAGAAAGCCAAAGGAGTGAGCTGCAGCTGCACTTCATGTTGGGGGGCTTACTAGCATGCAGAGAAGAACTGGCAGGGTGGGGATGCAGCAAGAAAGTGAGGGAAATTAGAAAATTGGCCCCCCAAAAAGCTGATCCCTGGAAATGTTCACTCATGTGGACAAACCTTGAGCAAGACTGTCAAGGAAACCAGGTAAATGACACAAATCCTGGTATCAGACATGATGGGGCGTCACTGCAGAGCCTGCAATGAGGGGTTGCATAAAGATATTCATGTGCTCACAGCTGGCCACTGAGGTGAAATCATCTAGCCTTAGAAGCAGGCACTCAAGTTCAACCATGGCACAGTAGGGGAGGAATAATAACCTAGTAAGGAAACTGAATTTATCATTTATTCTGAAAAATATGTTTATGCCATTTGCTTTCTCTTTTCTCCTAGTGCTAGGCTTTAAACTCAGCCCCTGTTGTATGCCAGGCAAGTGCTCTACCACCAAACTGCACCCCAGCCCCCCTCCCTGCGATTTTCAGTGGCATTGAATGTATAGAATTCATGTATCTCATGATCTTGTAAATCTGGGCATCAGTCTAAAATGGCAGTCTAAATGTTTGTCTGTCTGTCTGTTTGTTGTTTTATAATACTGAACACTGCCCTTCCTGCCTTTCCTCAAGTAATCAGATGGGTTCAGTCTCTCATGCCATCTAGGTGCTGGGCATGGGTCTATCTCTATCTTACATCTTTCTTATTTTAAAGCTTATCAGGTCTTTGAGCTTGTACCATCTATAGATCCTTAAGCTAGCTTGGTTGTTAGTAAGTTTCCACTCGAAGCCTATAGTTTAGGTTGGGGTAGCTGGACTTTCAGAACTGTGGGGTGGATAGCTATCTCAGCATGTTTCTAATGTTTTTCTGTTCTGTACTTGGAGTCAAGACACTTTCATTTGAAAATGAACCATTAGACTTTATTTCTTACAACATTGTCTCCTTCAAAAAAAATAGAGGAGGAAATGCTTCCCAATTTATTTATGGGGACTGTATTCCTTCGGTATCAAAGTTAGATAACACTGGAAAAGGAATTGTAGCCTCTTTTATAGGTTTAGATATAGCATCTTCCATTGAATACCAGTGAGTGTATAATATATATACACTCATATATATATGTATATATATAATATATATGCTTTTTTATAAAAGTTTGTAAATCTCACGAGGCTGAAGCAGAAGGAACCTGTTGCATATACATATATTACTTATGGGAATGTATAATTGTACAGTCTTGTGGGGAGCAGTTTTATAAATCTAAGTTATATATATATATGTATATATAATATATATAACCATATAACTATATATAGCTATATATATTTTATTTCCTTATAATTATTATATTTATATATAACTATATATTTTATTTACCTATAATTATTAGATTATATATGTATAATTATATAATATATGATAATTATAATTACATTATAATTATATTATATATGTTATATATAAAAATAAACCAGGTATTAAAGACATGTTGAACACTTGAAAACCATTCAGGTCATATTTAACCAAATCAAGACGTAAAAATTAAAAAAAAAAAACTGGTGAGCATATTATTTTATTAAAAAATGGTAAAACTAAATTCAATTTTGTAAGATCTCTAGGCAAACAGGAGGGGACAAGAATTTCCACAGTCTGATAAAACTGTCTAAGCCAGGCAGACCCTGACAGCTGTAACCCCAGCCCTCGGGAGGCTGAAGGAGCATCAGGAGTTCAGTACCAGCCTATACAGCAAGACCTGCCTTAGAAAAACAGAAAACCAAAACCACACAAACAAACAAGCAAAATCTCTGTCATGCACGCAAGTATTACTTGTGGGAATATATAATAGTACAGCCCTAATGGGAACACTTTTATAAATCTCCATAAATCAAAATATGCAAATACCCTACAACTTTTCAATCAGCAAAGAAAGAACTTTGTTCTTCAGCGCTTTGGAGGAGGCCAGGCTGCCGTCAGCCCTGAACAGGGTGACAGTTAGTAAGAGAAGGGGACACTTGACTCTGATTGGTATAGCTTGGGTAGCTGTTTTCTTCAGCTTCTGTGGACTAGATGTTTGAACACTTTCATTGGATTCTAGAGTATATCAACTATCCCATTTTGTCTGGTGCTTGGCTCTGTGAGAGCCAAGAAACAACTGGAATGAAGACTTAACCAGTTGATATCCTAACTACTTTTCAATTGCTGTGATAAGACACCATGAGTAAGGCAGCCTGTAGAGAAAAGAGTTTGTTTGAGGCTTACGGTTTCAGAGGGTTGTAGTCTGTTTGTCATGGTGGGGAGCATGGTAGCAGGTAGGCATGGTGCTGGAGCCGTAACTGAGAGCTCACACCTTGAGACACAACCTTGAGGTAGAGAAAGAGGTAATTAGAATGACTTGGCCCTTTGAAACCTCAAAGCCCACCCTCCTCAGTGACAACCCTCCCCCAACAAAGACCATATCTCCTAATCTTCCCCAAATGATTCTATCAACAAGGAACCATATTCCAATACATGAGCCCGTGGAGGCCATTCTTACTAAACACATGCACAAAGTGTGTTTGATCTGTAGCACTCCATAAAATTAGGCATGATGGTGCACACTTCAATCCTGGTCCTCCAGCAGAGGTTCAAGGTCATCGTCATATGTGCAGTGAACTCTTGACCAACCAGAGAATACAGAAGAGCCTACCTCAAAAGTAATGACAAAAGTAATAATCTTGGTGGTATCCATCCAGGGTTTCAAAACAGTGTTTAGGTAGCCTAAAAGAACACAGGGAGGTGAGAAATTATGTTCACACAAACATCTGTACCCATACGTTTATGGCAATTGAATTCCTAATAACCACAAACTGAAAACATAAAAATGTCCATCAGCTAGCTAGCAGGTGATCAGCTGCCTCTGTAATGTGGGATTCTGCTCTGTGATTGAAATGATAGGTGCACATGACTGGTGTGAGTCTCTAAGGAGCCATGGTGGCAAAATGACTCAATTCCAAAGGCCACTCACTACACAGTTCTATTCTTATGTGGTTTGTTTGTTTGAAATGATAAAGTCAGTGTAGGGGTGAACAGGTAACAGTGAGGTTGCAAGGGGTAAGAGGTGTGGAGCACAGAAAAAATGCTTATGCCCTTGGGATGCTCTGCCTTTGACTGTATCCACAGCACTGCCCTGGCTTCATTGTCCCCGGGTTATTCTGCAAGCTGTTACCCTTGTAGGGAGTGAGCTATAGGAACCCACAGATGGTCTGTTGTTTCTTGTACCTGCCTGTGAACCTGCAGTTAAAACCTTGGAGGAAGGGAGGAGGAGAAATGAGTGGCCTCCCGGCATTCTTAGAAAAGGTTTTATCCTCAGAGGTTACAGCATTTCAAAAAGGAAACACCTCTGGACTATTTTTGACTGTGCTGAGGGCAGCCAGTATCATAAAAGCTTCAAGATGCTAGATTCTCAGGCAGGCATGAATCACCTATTGCCCAAATCTTGACTCCTATTTGGGTCCTGTATGTACAAAATTAAACATATTAATACTGTTTCAAAGACATGGGGAAACCTTCTGTGTGTTCCAAAGGAGTACTAGATCTTTCCTAAGCCCCAAAGAGCATTGAAGTTAAAGGACTCTATGTAGTCATACAGGGTGGGCATCAATCATGGGGTCATGTCTCAGTATTACCCTTCATGTTTGTCTGAGTGTAACAAATTAGTTACTACTTAGATATTAAGTTCTCCAATGTCATATGAAATCTGAGGAGTCATAGCTGTGTTTGGAAAGAATAAATGAGATGAGGAACCAAACTCTTGAGAGGTACTCTGCAGATTGTGACATATGTCACCACTTTTTAGAACCAGGTATAGCGGTAGTGAAGCAAAGCAACCAAAACAGAGTTTGCCAGGCACACCTTTAATCCCAGCACTTGGGAGACAGAGGCAGGCAGATTTCTGAGTTCAAGGCCAGCCTGGTCTACAGAGTGAGTTCCAAGACAGCCATGACAACACAGAGAAACCCTGTCTTGAAAAACAAAACAAACAAAAGGCAAAGTTCATCTTCATTGCTGGCTGGCGTGGGATCTCGGGAATGCCTTTTGCTTTTCAGGCCATGGTGTTTTTTAACTGTGAGTCTTCTAGTTTCCTTTTCCTTAGATCCTAATTGGTGGTTCTTCAAAAATGGTGACATGGCGCCTGCATTCGTGGACTGAGGTGTCATTCAGTGTGAATACCAAATGAGTCTGCTTCACTTCTGAAGTGCATTCTACTAATTACTGAGACACAGCCCTATCCCCTTTGCCATCCTATGAGACTGTCATTTCATTCCAAACAGCTCCACCCCCCCATGTGCTGAGTCATGATTACTCTGAGAGAGCAGATTGATCTGTGTTCCTACTTGTCTTGTGTTACTACAAATAAAATGCTACTGGAACATAGCCACTCGTTCATTTACATATTGGTAGTGCTTTTTTCCCCCAGTTCTGTAGGCAAAAGTGAGCAGCTGTAGAAGAGACCATGCTAGCCAGAGACTCTCACTATTTATTGCACAAAATGTTTTGTTAAACCCTCCCCTAAAGAAAGTATGAGCCTTATTAGTTACAGGTTATGGAATAAATCCATGTATGGAAAGGAATGGTCTGCAGTCCAACTAACCCAACAATGACCATCTGTGAATGAAAGTCCAAAAATCTATTAACTACTAGAGCTCAGTCTCACGAAGCTGAGTGTTTCAGCTGGTTTTCTGTATAAGCTGGGATCCTGAAGAAGTAGGCTCCCATGGATGTGCTTACAAAGTAAGTGCAAGCAAAAAATGAAAATACAACCTTTCTCCCTCCATTGTCCTTATATACACCTCCAGCAGAGGTATGGTCAGATTAAAGGTGTGCCTCAAGATCTGGATTAAAGGGGTGTCATCCCACTGCAAGGTCCAGATCAAAAGCTTGTGTCCTCCAGCCTCGAGATCTAAATCAAAGGCATGTTGTCTTCTTGCCTCAAGATCCAGGTCAAAGGCATACCCTCCATTTCTGGATTATAATTCATTCCAGATATAATCCAGTTGACTAGCTTCCCAGAGCCATTCCTTTCGTATCCCAGCTTCTCATGCAGCTAAGGTGGATCATTTGCCTGCTTCTGCCAGTTAGCTGAAGAAAATCCTGTCAGAACTGCTGTTTTCCTTCTTCCTTTGACAGCTCAGTGTGACCAGTTGTCTCTAGGTATATTGTGTATACAGGAGTAACTATCCTGACTAACACAGAGGCAACATGGGGGCAGCCTGAGTGGGCTTCACTGGAAGCCAGCAGGCGAAGGATTCTTCACAGATACACTCACACTGTTGCCCTGAGTCTAAACTCCCACTTCTAGTTTGTTGTTGAATGAGACTATTCTTTTAATTAGCTTTAAAATATATTCGAATATTCATTGTCTGTGGTTGAATAGAGCCTAGGCACTAGAGCCCTTCACTGTTTATGAAATTCTGAGCAAATTGCTTAACTTTTTCAGGCCTCAGATTTCCTGTTTCTCACTTTATAATAATGGGGTTTGATTTGGATGATAAACGGAGCTTTTTGCTTCGTTTCTTCTGTAGACTAAGCAAGTAATTGGAAGTGATTATCTCTCCCTCCTAATGAACTCATATAAAATTCTAAATTTCTCCAAGTCTGTGTCTACACAGGCATATATTTTCCAAACTAAGTACCTTTTGTAGAAATAATGCTTTATTTGGACATGTTTTGACAGCTAGAACATGTGTTCCAACTACAAACAAAAATATTTCCAATCGTTGTTTTGATCTTCGGTGAGGAAATGAATGTTTTGTGTCTTGAGTTGTTAAGCTACAAAACATGTTTGCTAAATTTATATATATATATATATATATTACAAATATATTCATCAATTTCTTAGAATGTTTTCTTGGAGAAGCATCCAATGTATTCCTTGCTCTTGGGCAAGTCTTATAGTTTACAAGTGAGAGCAAATCAAAATGTCTGAAAGATATTGAGTGGCAGCTGGGAGAGACAGCCTGGTTCTGGATACAAAGCCTCTGGGTCCTGCTAATGGTTCTGATGTGATTCCCAGAGCTAGCTGGCTGAATTTTCACAGGGCACTGTGAATCTAGAACTAAATAACATTATATTTATGTCTTGAGTATCACAAAATATCGATCTTTTTTATTATAAATATATACATTTTTCCCTTCCAGGGTCATGAGAAAATTGTATTTTCCCCAAGAATATAATTCACTTGAGGCTTATTGTTAATGTTCAATGACAGTGACAGGGGTTTATCTTTTTTATAATCATATTACTTCTCTTTCAGATTTTTCATGTAGTAAATGAAAAAGTAAGACCCCTGGATAGCATATCCTTTTTGCTGGCATTTAGGATAAAGAGAAACCCAATAAATCATGCATTGAGCAGCTCCACCAATATTGAATTATAAGATCAGGATATAACGTTCGTAGATGAATCACCAGGCAAATGTGCCACAGCCCTTCTCATTCAGAAAGTGCAACTGGGCTGCTTCTCGTGCATAGACACATTGTTTTAACCACGAATAACTTGGACACCCAGTGCCGTCAGCTGTGGTCCTCTGTGGACAGTTCTGTGAAACAGTCATGTGCCTTACTTCTCCTGAGCAGGGGGCTTGTATGTAGCATGTTGTGATTTTTTTTTCAAGTAATACTCTCTATTATAAGATCAAAATAAACTATCACTAAGAGCCATGGAACTTGCCAAAAAAAAATTAAAAGAAATGATTTGTGGGCTGGAGAAATGGCTCAGCAGCTAAGAGTGTGTATTCACTACTTCTGCAGGGGATTTATTGGGCACCTAACAACTACCTCTAACTCAAACTCAAGGGGGACCAGGGGCCTCTAGTACCTTGCACACATATCTACATACTTTAACCACCTCCCAAAGGTAATTTTTTGCATCTTTATAACATATTTCATAAGATATCATATCAAAACACTTCAAAAGTAAAATAGTCTGGGAGCTGGAGATGTGGCTTGGCTGGTAGAGTGCTTGCTTAGAGTGCAGAGGCCCTGGATTCCAGCCCCAGGTCTGCATTGAACCAGACATGGTGAAACATACTCATAATACTCATACTTAAGAAGTAGAGGTAGGAGGATCAGAAGTTCAAGCTTGTCTTCTGCTACCTGGGAGTCTGGAGCCAGCCTAGGATGCATGAGACCCTTTCCCAAAGAGGGGAAAGAGTTAAACTGTCCATTTCTATCTGACTTACAGGACTTCACCAGGTGATGTCTCCCTTCAGCTCTAAAGCCTATAAGAAAGTGTCATGTGCCTGCTCTCTTCGAGTGTTTCTGTTCTTTAAGAAACAGTATTGGAGCAAAGTTTCCTCAGTTTAAGAGAGAAAAAGAAAGCCACCTTTCTCAGCTTATCAATCAGCAGCAAGCTTGCCTATTCCTTTCAGACAATTACACCAATGTGCCACACTTTCAAATAATTTTTCAACATGAACACTTTCAAATGTATATAAAAAGCAGTTAGAGATTATCTGAATTTCAGATGCATGGGGCCAAAAGTGACTCCATTTTTCTCCTGAGACGTAGTTTTTGCAAAGCAGTGTAACAATACCACAAGGTGAGACTATGGGAGGCTATTGTGGAGAGGGAGGTCCTCAGCATCATCAAATCAGACCCAGATACTTTCAGTTAGGGCAATTCCTGATAGCACTGACCATCATATGCTGTTCCGGCAACGGACCCTACTTCCTGACAAGGACTTGGAACAGGCTGTGACCGACCATGCCTCCTTAAGGTCATAGTCTGGGGGCTCCCTACTCTGATGAATTGGCCATGATTTTGTCTGGTTTTCCCTCCATTCTCTATCTCTTTTTCCATGTTCCCACTTTTACAGCATGAATTAAAAATGTATTGCAAGCAGGGACAGTAGCGGGGTGGGGATTTAAGTTGCTAGCCTGGAAGAAAAAGCTCATTCAGTGAATGAAGCAGTTGCGGTGTAAGTGTGCAGGTGGATATGGGAGCCTCCTGTAAGCCCAGTAAAGTGCAGGCAGAGATGTGATCTGCAGGGGGTCACAAGTATTCACATATACATGCATGCACTATATATATATACACATATACATACACATACCCACATATATAATTTAGTATATATATTGACTACATATTATAAACTGTAGATATATATGTATAATGTGTATATATATGCATATGTATATACATGCCAAATTTTTTATAAGATTAAAAATAAAATTCCTGTTCTTTTAAGACTTAATATTTAAGAGCAGTGAGAGAGAAGAGGCAGAGGAGCACGAAGAGGGAGAGTAGAAGAAGGAGAAACAGAAGCAGAAGAAGAGAACAGTCGCTGAAATCTTAGGACTCCTCACCCTCATATATTGACTACACCTTGTCTCCCTCCCTTCCTGTGCCCCCTCCTGCTCTCTCTCTTTGCATTTATTCATTGATTCATCCATATTTATTAAGTTTATTTACTGTACCGGGCGCTTGGGAGATAACTGAGAGCTGGGTGGACATGGTTCCTACTCTCATTTAACTCCTAATTGAATTGAGAACAGACATTAAATGAATAATTACATAAATATTATATTCTCAGACACTCAAGGCAATGTTGGAATTCAGTATTCTTCTTAAGAAATTCCTCCTGATTCCAAATCTCTATCATACATAATTTAGGAAATAGAAGAATAAGTCAAGAAAAATAACTTAAGATGTTCCATAGCCCATAAGTGTTGTTACCAATCTTCTTGTATACACACATGTATGCTCTAAGTATCATGTATGCTTGTGGCATTGATTGTACTATCTATGTAATATATATATATATATATATATATATACACACACATATATATATTGACTACATATTATAAACTTTAGATATATATGTATAATGTGTATATATATGTATGTGTATAAACACATAAATGTATATATATGTACATATATACATGTATATATATACACATATGTATATATGTGTATACACATATACATATATACATATATGTACATTTATGTATGTGTGTATGTGTTTTTGCAGGCTTGTGGTATATGTATGTCTGCATGAGTCTATGTTATGTATGTATGTATGCATAAGCCTATGGGGTGTAAGTATGTCTACATGAGCCTATGTGGTGTATGTATGTGTGCATAAGCCTATGTGGTGTGTATATGTCTGCATGAACCCATGTAGTGTTTGTATGTGTACATGAGCCCATGTGGTATATGTATGTGTATATGTGCCAATGTGGTGGATGTATGTCTGTGTGAGCCCATGTGGTACATGGATGTATGCATGAGCCTATATGTTGTATGTATGTGTGCATGAGTTTGTGGAAGCCAGAGATCAATATTGGGTATCATCCTCTATTGCTTTTCTCCTTATTTTGTGAGACAAGGCCTCTCACTGACCACAGACCTGATATTTTCAGCTAAAGGCTAGCTAGGCATCCCCAGCATCTTTCTTCTCCACCTCTTCACGCAGGGGCATTACAAACATGATCCAGCACAGGACCCAAATTCAAGTCCTCAGGCTTGTACACCAAACCATCTCACCAGCCAAAAATTATTATGAAATAGTTAAAACTGCTCACATTGTTAACATTCTTGAACATGTATTTCAGGTTGTGTGTGGTGGTGCATACGTATCTGTAACCTGAGCATTTCAGAGGTAGAGGCAAGGAGGTCCTTATCTTTCTCAAGTACAAACAAAGCAAGGTCAAGGCTAGCCTAGGCTACATGACAGTCCTTTTCCAAAAACATAAAAATAAATGAGTAAGTAGACATACAATTATATATTTTATTTTCTAGATAATTTATTTTAAATATTCAACATATACTCATCTGTTTCCTTGGCTACATTTTAGGAGCATCCTCTAGTTTTTTGCTTTATTTTATGCCTGTATCAATAGAAACATGGATTTTTGTATCTTAGATTTTCAGTCTATCATATAATCTGGAGATATAATTGCTAAATCAAGGAGAATGAATAACTTTTAAAATAATCATGTATCATGTCATAGGTGACACATTATAAAATATACTCGATCTATTTATAACATGTATGTATGAAGCATTCTTCAGGGCACTAGAGTCCTATCAATTTACACATAAACTCCCAGGGTGTTTAAAGGCCTACTAAATATTCCTGGTGTCATTAGATTTTTCTAGATTTTTAGTATATACCCACTGGATAGACAAAAGAGACATCCAGGCACTTTAATTTAATATTTCCATTTATATGTCATCTAGCTGTATTTTGTGTGTGATTATGATTTGGCAATTTTCTGTTGTAAGAGCCTTGAACATATTTTTGTTAAGAATAACACAGGAAATTGCAGGTGTCATATTGCATTAATGTGACTGAACACATTATTTATGTAATATATTAATGGGGCTGTATATTATTTCCTAAGGTCCCTAACACTTTGTTTTTTGATACATATTACACATTCTTTCTCATTGCTGCCTTACCTATGGACAGTGTGTGAGTGTGAACAAGGAACCCTGTGTCCATCATCTCTGTTTATAAACCTGCCTCACCCCCATTCTCTTTATTTTGCATGAAAAGCTGGTAGCACTACAAATATTTATCACCTTAAAATATATTGCTGTAAATCCATCTACCTCCTTAATTTGTTTTGTTCCTTCACCTTTTTTTGTAATTCGTTGCATCAATTTCAGAAATTACATCAAATAATTTAAACCACTGGTTGGCTTTCTCCTTGAATGATACAAGTTAAGCTTGCACCCGTGTAACACCAACCGTTTCCCCCTGGAAACATTGTCTGTTTCTGAAACAGTCCTCATGTCCACAGTGGTATCTGTTGAAGGATTTGGTGCCATTACTACTAGATATCAATCTTATTAGTAGTACTTGAAATTTTATGACGTTTGTACTTGAGCATAGTTTATCTTTCCTATGTGTGATGTGGTGTGTGTGTGTGTCCTTTTCCTTGCATGCACCAGGCTGGCTAGCCTACAAGCTAGTGGGATTCTTTTGTCTCTGACTCTTTTCTTCCCACAGAAGTGGTAGGATTATATACACACAGCCTTATGTGGGCTCAAACCAGGTGCTCACCCTAGCACACCAAATGCTCTACCAACTGAGTCGTTTGCCCAGCCCTTTGTTTTTGTTTCTGTGATTGTTCCCTTTGTCTCTCTCCTCAACTCATTTGAGTCTTGCATCTTCATATTTATGTCACTACATATAGTTTGTGCTCACCCAATGTCTACCATGGCTAGTGTCATAGATCCCCTGGACTGTGGTCCTGTGGCTAGCTCATTTTCTCTGACATACCAAGTTATCCATGCTCTGTGTTTAGGTTTCAGCCTGTTGACCACAGTAATCTAGAGCATTGAACAATCAAGAAGACCACCCAGATCCCATCCCTAGACATGCTCACAAGGGATTTTTATCTAGATAATCCTTATTATGAGTCTCTGCCCTGCTGATTCTAGACTGTTGCTGTTGTGATTTGACAGTTGTCACTAAGAGGAGAGGCACAGTCTATCACTTATCTCTGCACTTTGTTTAAATGTGCAGCAGACTTTAGTAGTGCATAAAAAGTATTCCTAGAATTTTAACTTTATCCTTATGCCATTTATATTTTTGTTGTTTTTTCATTTTATTTTTATTTATTCACTTTACCTCTCACTCATTACCCCTCCTTCCAGTCACCTCCTCCAACAATCCTTCCTCCCTTTCTCCCCACTCTTGTTCTCTGAGAAGGTGGGGGCCTCTGGGTATTCTTCCACCCTGGCATCTTCCTCTGAGGCCAGACAAGGCAGCCCAGCTAGAAGAACTTATCCCACAGACAGGCAACAGCTTTTGGGGATAGCCCACATTCCAGTTTTTTGGGCCCTCATGAAGATCAAACTGTACATCTGCTACATCTCTGGAGTTGGGGCTAGGTCCAGCCCATGTATGCTCTTTGGTTGGTGGTTCAATCTCTAAGAGCCCCAAGGGTCCAAGTTATTTGACTCTGTTGGTCTTTCTGTAGAGTTCCTATCCCTCAACGCTACCAAATGAATTCCCAAGCTTCATTCACTGTTTGGCTGTGGGTCTCTGCATCCCTCTCAGGTGCTGGGTGGAGCCTTTCAGAGGACAGCTATGCTAGACTTCTGTTTGCAGGCATAACAGAGTATTATTAATAGGGTCAGATATTGGTGCTTGCCCATGGGATGGGTCTCAAGCTGGGCTGGTTATTGGTTGGCCATCCCCTCAGTCTCTGCTCTAACCACTGTCCTTGTATTTCTTGTAGACAGAATAAATTTTGGGTCAAAAGTTTTGTGGTGGGTTGCTGCCCCTATCACTCCATTGGGGTTTCTGCCTGCTACAGGAAGTAGCCTCTTCAGGTTTCAGATCCCCACTGCTGTGAGTCTCAGCTGAGGTCACCTCCCTAGTAGTATATTTAAATCCTGACCCAGGGTTTCTACCCCACCTTTGGTTATTGAGTTCCTGGATAAAAGGCACTCTCCTTTATATTTACATTAAGCCTTAAGCAGCACAGGAGCTGGGCAGCTGCCTACCCTCCATGCTTTAGATCAATACTTTCCTATTGATAACCCTGAGTTATTACTTACTATGTTTTATCTGGGCTGCCCTTAGCTTTCATTGGGCAGCCATCAGGGCCACGCTCTCTTCTCTCTTAACCCATGGCCACTTCTCCTTTCACCTGTCTCCTTCCTCCTCCTGTATGTTCTTCTACTTCTCCCCTGACCTCCAACCCTAAGGCTGAGAAATCTCAACCCTACCTATGTTTCTTCTGCCCATCTATTGGCTGTTGGCATCTTTATTTACCAATGACAAGTAACTGGGAGCATGTTCACTTTGGGGCTCAAATTAGCATTCGAATACAAGCAGCATCAGGCCAACTCACTACACATCTCCATTGATTCTTGGGTGCTACACCTATCCTGGGTCTCTATCATATCCTCTATATGCTCCCCACCTCTCCACCCCAGTCAGTTGCAGGTTTCCATTAATTCTTATGGCCATCTGGCCATCTCTCCTGTCCCTCCCCCACACCTGATTCTGACTCCCACATATATACTACCCACTATCCCTTCTCCCACCTAGTTCTCTCCCTCCATTTGCTTCTTATGACTATTTTACTCCCACTTCTGAGTGAGATTCAAGCATCCTTGCATGGGCCTTCCTTCTTGTATAGCTTCTTTGGGTCTGTGGAGTGTAACATGGGCATCCTGTATTTCATAGCTTTCTTCTGTTCAGCCAATAGAATTCTGAACTTATTTGTCCCACCTGCATGTGAGCACCTCTTTCTTGAGGTCTTTGGGTATTTGGTCGGAACCTTTCCTATGGGCATTTTCTATATTTTTCCTTTTTTGACTCATGTGTATACCTATCTGGCCCTAAAACTATGACAGGGAAAAAAGCAAAGGGTAAAAGACTAAGCCCCAGGACAATGAAGAGTCCACTCCACCATTCTTGGCCACATATTTATACTGTGTAGAATGTCAGGTAAGCCCTGCCCACCCCTTATTAGTTTGTACTCTGAACCGTGTAGATCTAAGAGATGTTGACTAGGTAGCGTTCATCTTAGCTTAGGAACCTAGATGGCCCTGGGCTGCTCAGTGTAGCTTTATTGTAACACAGTGTTGTCCTTTCAGCCACAATTCTCAAAGAAACGGGCCAGCAGGTGTCCTGTCTTACAGATAGGGAACAACAGCTCGGTTCTGCTATGTGAAGCTATGCATAGTAGCAGGACTTCCAGCTAGTCCCTCTCTGGCTGTCTCCAGCACATGAGCTGCTCAAGGGACTGTGCTTGTGTTGGTGGGACTAGGTGCAAAGGGATACTATGTAGTGGATGTTCTCACATACTCCTGGGAAACAGTGCTCAGATCCTGGTGTGTCCTGCTGCATACAGCTTTACATGGGTCCTGGGCATCTTCACTCTGTCTTCATGTCTGAATGATAAGCACTTTACCAACTGAGCCATCTCTCCACCTCTCATCCTATCTTTGTAATAATAGGACTTGGCTATTACGTTCCTAAGTTTTACATAATACATATTCATTGTAATATATTAGATAAATATAAAAGAATGTGAGCAAGCGGAGGAAAAATCACCCATAATCCCATTTTGTGTATATATTCAGAAGCACACACCACGCTTGTGCTTTCTCTTATTCTCTTTTTCCTTACCGAGATCCTGCTTGACAAACTGCTCTTTAGACCTTTTAAAATGAAGATTGTGTTATATATGTTTTCATTTATCAAAAACTTTGTAAGAATAGTACTAATGGATATATGAATGGCAGTATTAGAAATGCCGAACTTTGATTTGAATCACCTTACAAAATCAAATTGACAGAGCATGCAGAAATGTACTGTCTGCATATGAGAAATTTCAGCTAAGTACATTTGGTTAGACATGTTTCTACTGCATATACATTTCCCACAAAATGTCATTATTATTCTGGATGGTAGAGATAGGTGAAAGCATGCAGAGGGCAAACCTGAGCTAGAGCCCAGTGGAGCAACACTAACATCTAGAAAATGCCTCTCACATTTTCCTCTTAATTCTAAAGTGACAAGTCACTTGTCATAGCCATGGATATTTCCTGTTGACTCCGTGACATAAAACATTACATCTTTTTATCTTTCACAACTTTTGGAACTGTTTCTGGTGTTCCACCTCTTCCTCTTCTTCCTGTTCTTCCTCCTTCTATATTTTTTGTTTTTAATAAGACAAGGTGTGTCGTGTATCCATAGGTTGGTCTCAAACTCTCCGTGTGACAGAGATGACCTTCAACTTTGAACATTGAGCTCTTGATTTCACCTACTGATTGCTGAGATTTCAGGCATGCACCAACCATGCCTGATTCATGCCACACTAGGGACTGAACTGGGTTTTGTGCATGCCAGGCGAGTACTGTGCCAGTTGAGCTCCAGCCCTAGCCCCTCCCCTCACCCTTATCAACATCGTGCTATTCCAGCTCTCCCTTGGCCATTTTCTTTCAGCCTCTTCCTCTTGTTCTGCTCTATCCCTCACATCTGTGACTTCATACTTGGCTTCATTTTCTGTTCTCCATAAGTGGTCTCTTTGGTGGGTTCTTCTTATTCTTATCTTTCACTGCTCTGAATGATGGTCTACCAGTTCACTTTTCCCTTTCTTCTCTTGATATAGTTTGTCAGCTCATAGCCATCATCATGGTCCAGGTTCAAACATGTGCTCCTCTGTGTGACCCTGGCCGCCACATCCCTCCCTCTGGAACCCTCACTTCTCTCTCTTTCCTATGTCATTTCATCATGAATATGTTTGGTGCTGTGCCCTAGAACCTTGTAGGTGTACAGGAAAGTTTACAGAAGGGGCACTTGCTTTGGTGACCTAATAAGTCTGTCTTAGGTTTTTTACTGCTGTGAAGAGACACCATGGCCATGGCAACTCTTATAAAGGCAAACATTTAATTGGGGATGGCTTACAATTCAGAGGTTTAATCCATTATCATAGTAGTGGGAAGCATGGCAGTGTCTAGGCAGACATGGCGCTGGACAAGTATCTGAGAGTTCTACATCTTATTCACAGGCAGCAGAAAGAGACTATGTGTCACTCTGGGCAGAGGTTGAGCATAAGAGAACTCAAAGCCCACACCCACAGTGATGCACCTCCTCCAACAAGGCCACACCTACTGCAACAAGGCCACACCACCTGATAGTGCCACTCTCTATGGGCCAAGCATTCAAACACATGAGTCTATGGGGGCCATACTTATTCAAACTACCACAGGGACACTGGACGACTGATGCTCATGTTCATGAGAATCCTGGATTCCTGCAGAACCCCCATTGTTCATTCCTGCATATAGCAGTGTTATTCTGAAGGTCACCCTCTAGACTGTCTTTCTCTTCCTTGTGTCATCATCTATATTAAGGTGATTCTGCAAGTGACACTAATTATAGCTTCTGTAATTATTATCCAGTTCTCTAATTCTGTGTTGGTGCTAACACCTGAAACAATGTTATGGAAATTAATCGAAGGGTGAGAGAAACAGTATCTTGTATTAAATTATTTTTGAGTTTATTGATTATCTAATTATTATACTAAATACTGTATTAAATTTAGAGACTACAGTGGAATTATGAGAAAGTGATTCTGGATAAAGGAAGAACATTTCTTGTTACTGGCCCCACAGAGTGCCCAGCAACTAGTATCTCAGAGACCATGGTATTTATTTACCATGGTAATTCCTGAAAGAAAAGAGAAGTAACATGGATTTGTGACAGATGAATCCTGTAAGTAGAATTGTAGTGCTAACTGGAGCTTGTACTTCAGAACTACTTTGAAGATCTTGATCGGCATGAACTCACTTCCCAGCCTCTGAAGTATGAGAGATAGAATGGAAAGAAATCCTTTATTTATAGTTTCTTCTTTTTTATCAGTCTTGACCTGCTCACTCAGTACAACTGGATGGACTGAATAAAATAGACACCAACTATTCCTTGCTAGGTCTCTCTCTCTCTCTCTCTCTGCCTGTGGGAACCAACAGTGATGATTCTGTATGCAGTACCTTTGAAACTGCTTCTTTGTTTACCATGAGAAAATCAATTAGAGACTGGCAGCTGTAGCTCAGTTGGCAAAGCACTTACTTGCCTAGAGCCCATAAAGCTGTGACTCCCACCTCCAGCATGACAGAAATGAAGTCTACTGGAATATGTATGCCTATAATCCCAGCATTTGGTAGATGGAGGCAAGTTATCCTTAGCTATGCAGAGAGTTCAAGGCTAGCCAGGGCTACATGATTCTGCAAGCACATATGGAACCCATAGATTTTGGCTGGTACTCCTTGTACATCCCTGTCTCTGCCATGGCTTGCAGGCATCTTCAGGTGATAGAGGCTGTTTGAAAGCCTCTCTTAGCCTTTACTTGGCACTCTTGTCTATGCCCAGTGAGTGGGTTGAGGATCTGTACAACAGAGTGGGGAATCCCTCCTATTTACCATGGTAATTCCCACAAGTATATGGGAGGCCGTGAGCCAGCCTCGGCCATGAGATGTTACTCTGCTCTAACCTCTCTTGTTACATCATCACGATCTCCTTCCCCATTGCCTGTGGAGGTCTCCAGCCATCTCTGCCTCTTGAGTCTGTCTCTCTACAGTGAGCCAGAAGGGCAAAAGGGATCTGTTTTGATCCTTCAACTTGGCGGCATTCATTTCTTCTCTCATCACTCCTGGAGTGGGCTCTTACTGTCTGTGCTGTAGTTTCTCCAGCAGTTCTATGTGGTGAGGACCCTTGAACCTCAGTTTTCAGATCACTGCAGTGGAGGAGAAAGGCTATTGAAAGAGGCAGCTGGGCTCCAGGAGGAGAAATGGGAAAGTACTTTTTCCTCCCTACTACATGGAGTTCAGCTAGAGGGCTGGAACACTACATACAGGAAGCAGTAGACTCTGTCATGAGGAAAAAAGTCACACTGGGTGTCTTTGCTGTGCATGGCACATACTAGGACACCTGTTGACCTCACTCATATTGCCTTTGGTGATACAAAGCATAGGGCATGGGAATCAAAGCCTGGCCCTCTTCTGGTTAAGAACCACAAAAGAGCAAAGCTAGAAAAATACACACACACACACAATTTTGTTTTTCCAAGGAAGAAAAAAAGGCTTTCCCCATTAAGATACTAGTAAAAGAGAATGAGAAGCTACATATAACCAGAAGGAAAAGGAATGGACAGATAACACTGAAAATAAAGGTAGGAACAACAGTAGAAAATCATTGACAAGAACCCCAAGCCTTTGAAAGCACCAATAAAATAGCAGACTTCTAATAGGACTGACAGAGAGGAGACACAGAATGCCAGGATTTGGAAAGAAACAGGTGGCTTCAGAAACTGCAGATATCAAAAGGAACATAATCAAGTGCAGACCAGTAATAACCGTGTATACCCATTTGGCAACCTGGTTGACATGGACCAGTTCACTTGATCTGAGGAATATCATATCTGTCCTGTAGCAGGAAAGGATGCTGAACTCAGATTTTTAACTCTGCTAAAAAAAAAAAAAAAAAAAAAAAAAAAAAAAAAAAATCCCTGAGCTGGAGATATCAATGAGTAAAGTTCTTGTCTCATGTGCCTAATGACTTGACTTTGGGTCTCAACAATGTATGTAGAAGTGACGTACAATGCTACACACATCTATAAACCCCAACAATCCTTTGGGGAGATGGAAGGTGGGAACAAGAGAATCTGGAAGCTTGAGAGACAATTTGATGGGCAAATGACGGACACAGAATTCCAGCTTCAAATAAGATGAAAATAGAGGATTAGCACTCATGGTTATCCTCTGACCTCCACATATATGTTATTATGCATGCGTGCTTGACTGCACACACACACACTCATACACACACACACACACACATCCCACATATTGCATAGCAGCATCCCTTATAGATGCAAATAAGTGATCCATAATCAGTCATTAGCAGATGGAATTTAGGAATATATTAATACCAATTTCACAGTGCTTGTTCCATTTGTATGTTGTCTGTTTGGTATTAAAATACACATTGTCATAAGAAATACAAACAACCTAATGAAGAAATCCCAAGACCATGGAATGATGCAGAACACATTGACAAAGCTCAGTACTCATCCCTGACACCTCCAATAGCTAGAGATGATGTGAGCATCCTCACATCGATGACATGATCATGCTTTCCAATGACCTCATACCTCTTGGTACAATACCACGTGCATTCTCCTGGATGTAGGGAGCCTGCAAGTGTGTTTGCTTTCTTCACTCTTAGTTAGCTTCATGATTGCACAAAAGAAAATAAAGGCATAGAGTTCTAAAAGGGAAGCTGGAGAGATAGTTCAGAAGGTAAAGGTGGTTATTGCCACCACACCTAGACACCAGGCCCCTGGCCCTCACCAAGGGAGAGAGGTCACTCCCAAAAGGGGTCCTCTGACATTCATAATTGCATCAAAGCATACACATGCCTCCTCTCCTGTATGCGACATGATAATTAAATAAATATGCTTATTTATTTTCCAAAAGGAAGAAAATAACTTCCTATTTACCATGGGCACGATGCTCTGTCTAGAAAGTCATAAGGAACTTATTTAAAACTGAGAGGATTTTTAAAAAGCAAGTTTACTACACACATAAATCAATAATATGAGAAACACAGCTATATGAAATAAAAATAAAGGTGTGGAAGTCAGAATGTTAATTCTATTTATAGTCTATTGAAAATAAAAATAATGAGGCCCAACTGTAACAAAGCATGGACACAGTGTTGCTATACAATACTGATGAGAACAAGTGGAGTGCTCCAGGAACCAGAGGCGAGGTGGCCTTGGGAGTGTGTGTGTGTGTGTGTGTGTGTGTGTGTGTGTGTGTGTGTGTGTGTGTTCATCTTTTTTATCAGTATTTTTATAAATATGAGTTTATATATATTAGTATTTTTATCTTTGACAGTTTTATACTTATATACACGAGTACATTGTAGCCATATTTCCTCTCCATTACCCTCTCTTACTCTCTTTCCACTCTTGCTAAAGATTATTCTAAAATATATGCACATGAACCAAGGAGCTAGGCTAAGTGGAATGATTTGAAAAGGAAGGGT
Organism: Mastomys coucha; assembly: GCF_008632895.1. Taxonomy (NCBI): domain Eukaryota; kingdom Metazoa; phylum Chordata; class Mammalia; order Rodentia; family Muridae; genus Mastomys; species Mastomys coucha. The sequence goes on from NW_022196905.1 coordinate 135,956,673, forward strand.
AAAGTATGTGGTATCTACTGTTACTCTAAATGCTTACAGTGGCTTTAAGACTGTGAGTATGGCATGGGTCCTTTGACAAGGACAAAAGCATAGATCATTGGAACAGAACAGAGAAACAGCCCTATACAAATGCAGCAAACTGATTTTATATGTTAAGCATAAGAGCAATTTGTTGTGCACACTGACAAATTACAACAACAAGAAGCATAATCATTAATTTTGGCCTGAGGGTGTGGCTCAGTTGGTGAAGTACCTATCTCATAATCATAAGGACTTGAATTCAAATCCCCAGAACCCATCTATAAAGCCAGGTACCATGGCACATGCCTGTAATTAGAATGAGAGTAAAATGTGATGTGGAGCCAGGCATGTTGCTCATGACCCAGCTCATCTGTCCTGCTTGGCAAAGTTCCAGCCCTGTGGGAGACCCTGTCTCAAACCAAAGGTGGAAGACACTGAAAACCCATACTTGAGGTGTCTTCTGACCTCCACATGTGTGCTGTGTTATGGAAATATTTAATCTCAATCAGGGGTTTCTACCCCACCTTTAGTTATTCAGTTCCCAGAAAATAGACACAATTTATACATTTATAATCAGTACTAGAACTGGGCAGATATCTACCATCTATGCTATTAGAATCTATTTTTCCATCAATCCCATTTTATAATTTCCCATGTTCCATTTGTGCAGCTTTTAACTTTTAATTGGCCAACCCTCATGGCCATGATTTTACGACTCATCCACCCCATGGAGGCTTCCTCCTCCTCTGTCTTCCTCCTTTCTCCACCCTCTTCTCTTTTTGTGGTTCTTCTCAGACCCCGAGCCCCAGCAATGTCTCTTCTACCTAGCTATTGGCTCTCTTTATTTAACCAATAGTTTTAAATTAAGGAGCAAGGTAACATTGTATGTGCCCATTCTCTGTGAAAAAAACAGGCCTTGGAGGTCAATATTTAATATTTCAGTACATAGCAAAAGACCAAACCTCATCCATGTGTGTACTCACATGACCTCTGCATGCATGCATGTGCTCATGCATGCACACACACACACACACACACACACACACACACACACACACACACTGATTAACTTTGACCTAATCTATTCCCTTACCGAAGAACTCGCTCAAAGTGCATTAGATTAAGTGTGGAAGCTGAAAGGAATGTGTTCTAGAAAGAAACAAGGTTACCAAAGTTACTTGGTGGGAATGAAAAACAGAAATCAACGTGCTGAAATCCATTAATTTCTTAACAGTTGCGCTGTGATGATAATGAAAGGGTCACCACTTCTCTTATCAAATTATTTATGAGTCACATATCTGAAAACTTGTATCTGGAAAACAGAGCTGTTAGAGACAGCAAGAAAAAAAATCTAATAAGATGGGCAAAAAAACAAAAAACAAAAACAAAAAAGAACATGAGATCGCTTCAGAAAACTAACATGTGGAGAACAAATAAATGCACACAAAGGTTGTCTGTAGCAGTTCCCATTATGGAAATCCAGAGGAAGCTACTATGAGGTGTTACCAAGTGTTCGCACAAGCAGCTAAAGGCCATGGGGGTCAATATGTCTATGGCTTGCATTTTACTAAGACTC
>NW_022196905.1:135958279-136018543 GCF_008632895.1 Mastomys coucha
TAACAATTCTTATTAGTGTGTGTGTGTGTGTGTGTGATGTGCAGATGTTTGCACATGAGTGTACTAAGACCAGAGGTCAACTGTGGCTGTCTTCTATTGCTGTCCATCTTACTTTTTGAGACAGGATCTCATTAAAACAGGAGCTCACTGATTTGACCTTATTGGTTGGCCAGTGAGTACCCAGGGATCTGCCTGTCTCCAACCCCAGCAATGGGATCATATGGATGGCACCACTACACTTGGCTTTTAAGTTTATGCAGCAGATGACAATTGGATCCTCATGCTTGTCCAGCAAGCAGTTTACCCACTGAACCATTTTCCCAGTGCCTGGTTCTTACTAAACTTTCGATATTGCTTTCACTGCCTTTTTATGTTTCAAAACCCTTCAGGACAGTTAGGAAATTAATTCTTCTCTTGTTTTCCAGCAGACCCTGTGGCCCGTACAGCCAGGGACATGTGGAAATTAATTGTTCTGTCATCTTGCTGTTTTCATGCCTGGGTTTCTTATTAAAATGGGTCATGTAACTTTCTTGTGTCTCCTTCGGAATGTCTAGATACATGATCCTCTAATACTGAACACACTTATCAACCTCCCATGTACCTGCTTATAAGGTGGTTCCATTTTTGTGTGTGGTATATGTGCACATGTGGAGACTGGAGATCATGCTCAGTTGGCCTTCCTTGAGTACTGTACACATTTTTATTTGAGACAGGTTCTCTCACAGGTCTTGAACTCCCCAGCTAAGCTAGACAGGCTGACTCATGAGCTCAGGAATCCCCCTGCCTCTGCCTCCCTGGTGCTGGTATTATAAGCCATTGCCTAGCTTTTCTTTTTCTTTCTTTTTTCTTTCTTTCTTTTTCTTTTTTTTTGTATTGGACATTTTTCTTTATTTATATTTCAAATGTTTACCCCTTTCCACGTCTCCCCTTTGGAAACCCCCTATCCCATCCCCCGCCTCTCAGTCTCAAAAACCCAAGCTCTGCCACCTGGGACCAGGGGCTTGTGGAAAAGCTTGGAGGCTCTACAGAGTCAGGGCTGGGCCACATTAGCTAACAAGCTGGGACCATAGCATCCTCTTAGCCTCAGAAATCCAGAGCCTGGCTGACAGGGATGGGCTCCTGTAGAAAGAAGAAAAAAAAATCTCCAGGGCAGGACTTAAGCCTTCTAGTCGACCTGATTAAGCTGCCACCAACCCTACCATTTGTCCCAACAGGGCGTACAACTACCTCTCCCCCTAGCTTTTCAGTGTACGTTCTAGAGATTAAACTTGGGTCTTCATGCTTGCACAGCAAGCATTCTTACCAAATGAACTCTCTCCTGGATCTTTTTTCTTTCTTCTTTTGAGTTAGGATATCACTCTTTAGAACAAACTGTCTTTAGAGTAGTGAGTGGTGTGTCTCAGCTGTGACTTACAGGTATGTGCCACCAGCCGACTGAACTGTTTTTTAACAAGACTAGAAAGATGATCTGTTGTCCAAATCATGTTACTTTATATTGGAGTTCCGGTGTTAGAGTTGAGAAGGAGAGACATCTGCTTTCTCCTGGGACTGTGAAGGTTGAAGATCTGGTTGGAGACATCTCTAGTTCTGACAGGAGAACGAGGCATTTGGGAAAATCTCTCTTCTGTCTCTGTACCTCGAGCAGCACTTTCTTTCTCTTGGTTAAATGGTGTTTCTGTGTGTTTGCCATTCTCTCCCCTGCCTTGAGTGGAGCAACCAAATCTGAGGCTAAATTATGAGACTCTTTACTCCCTTGTAAATTAGACTCATAGTTAAGTCCAGCACAGCTGTGTGGTCACTTGACCTCGAGGGTACCCATCTGGCTGAGAAAGCAGAGAGGCAAGGACCCTTGAATAATCACATCTACACGTCAGGATTTCCAAGGTGTGTTTGCTTTGGCCATTCCATCCAATCCAATTTCTATTTACAAATGATGTCATCTATTTCCAGATGTCTTTAGCTTGCTGAGCACTCAGTCACTTATGAGTTCCTGGCTGTACCTTTCCGGCTCTATCTCCACATAGTCATGGGATGGTGCCTCTCCAGAAGGGGTGTGTTGGGATCTACTGTTTTACATTGATAGCAACATTTAACTCTAAAAGGATTTTATTTCCAGGACACTTTTGGGTTTTATTTTGTGCCTGTGGGTTTCGGAGGTGCAATTTAATAGCAGTGTATGCTCTTATGCTAGAAGGTAAGATAGTTTTATTTCTAAATTTAATTATGTCATTTGTAAAAGTTGATAAAACTTTTCTGTGACCACAGAAAGCAGTGATAGTTGACTTTTACAAATATTATGAAACTATTTATAATATGTTCCCTCCCCATCTCTCCATTTTTGAAACAAGTTTCCTCCTGCATCTTGGGCTGCCCTCACATCCTCTGCACTCCAGACCTGACTCCTTGTGTCTGCAGGCTGCCCTCAGACTTGCAGCTCTCCTGCCTCAGCCTCCCAGCTATTCCCGGCTCCTATTTTCTTTAAAGTGAGAATAATCTCCATTAATTTTGGAGACTGCACCATTCATCATTTTTTTCTATTAAGGATTCATTTATTCTGTCATTAAATATTTATTTAGTACTGGGCTTATACTTCAGGGATACATCAGAGTTGACAAATAAGGTCTCTGACCTCATAAAGTTTGCGTGGGAGAGACAGGCAGTTAACAAGCCAACAAATGAAGAAATTAGATGCTAATAGATAGCCTTGAAGGTCATGAGGGAACAGCAGGTCACTTGGTAGAGGTGCTGGGAGGCCCATTAGGTGGGAGTTTAAGGGATGCTCCATAGGCCCACTGCTAGAGTATAAGACAGAGCCAGCCATGCTTGCATCAGAGCATTCCAGGACCCGTGATGACAAGCTTACACAGCAAGCTGGGGAACCATGGAGAGATTAGGTCACCAGGGAGAAGGTATGGATGGAAGATGGCCTAGGAGGTAAGGCCTTGATGCTAAGATGCCACTGGCCACTCAAGCCATCTCCCCTTCATCCTGTGTGCAGTGGCTCATCAGCTAAGAGCCACTCCAAAGGTGATCTCTCTAGGCAGTTTCTCCTGCATACCTGAGAGCCTTGAGAGTGTCTTTGTAGCCAAGTTGCTAAGAGGTCAGTAAAATGAATGTGGAAGAATTAACACAGAGTCATGAGCAAATCATATGTGTGGCAATGTCCTGGCTATAATCCATTGCCATTAGAAAGATGAATTGGACAGCACTCTGCCTCCCTGACGTGCACAGCAGTGGGCATATCCACAACCATGTGCACTGTAGCACAGCACAGCACTTACATTGTTAGGAACAGGATAGATGAATAGAGCAGTCCTGGGTGAAAAGAGAAGAGTTCACAATAGGGAATGCATCAGAAAGAGACAGACAGAAATAGCAGTTGGGGAGATGGCTCGGGAGTCAAGTGCTTTACTACATAAGGCAAAGACCTGAGTGTGATATGCAGAACCCACATTTAAAAAGCCATGTATGAGTTTGTATATGTTTGTAATCTCAGTGCTGGGTAGGCAGAGACAAGTGGGTCCCTGGGGCTCTCTTGCCAGACAGAGTAGCCTAATAGGTGAGCCTCAGATCCTAGTGAGAGCCTATCTCAAAAAAAAAATATAAACAAAACAAAACCAATGTGCATGATATCTGAAAATAACACCTGAGGCTAACCTCCAACTTCTACATGTACATACAAATATGCACACATACACACAGCATCTGATTATGGCTGATACACCCCAAATTGCCCTGGGATTTAGCTTAGGTGGCCCAGTCTTCCCTGGATAGACTTTTGGTGAAACCATTCTGCCATCCTCTCAGGCTAGAGCACTATTACTCCTCCAGATATCCCTATGGAGATGCAGGATCCAGGAATGCTGATTGTTGGGTTGGTTAGGAGTGTGGCACCAAAGATGGTAACAATGGAGAGAGTGCCCCTGTGTTTGGTTGAGGGGTTCCAAGGAACAGATGACTCCCAGGAGGAGCCAAGGAAGCCAGTGGGTATTCAGGAGCCCTCAGCAAGTTTGGGAGGCATGAACAGGGTAACCCCAGCCTTACAGCTGTAAGTAGAGGCTGCTGGGGACATTGTCTTTCTCTGTTAAGAAACCTGTGGGACTTGGCGTCAGTGTTTGGTGTCATTTACAGCTGGGAGTTTATCTTCTCAGACCTGAGCAGTCTTGGTTCTCAACGAACAAAAGAAGTACTCCTCCAGATATGGAGCCATATTTCAGGCCAGGAGATATGGAGACCGACCGTGAGGAAAAGCGGATTGCCACACACCTTCACTTTTCCCCTCTCTCTGCTCAGGAAGTTCTCTTCACTCTTTTCAAGTCTTAGATGGCTCTTCTTCCTTTCCCTCAGCCCTGGCTTTCCTGTCTTTTATCATTGAATGGGGCATGATCTAAATTCCAGGATAAGTAGTGGAATATTTGAAGAGAACCTTTTCAAGCCCATGCCAGCTCCAGGATGATGAAATCTGATCAGTCATCAGATTTCTTTAAACAGCTTCCAGTTGCCATATTAGATCATGGATCATGAAATTGGGATTGGATTTCTTCCTGGGAATCCTCTAGCTTTCACCGTAAAGCCATTCCATGGCTTGTTTGTAATTGCATGCACTTGTGCTTGTGTTTGGGCGTTATAGTCAGAACCCACACTTTTGGCAAGGCTTGCAGCTAGTAGGCACAGAGCTGGAGCAGGAGCTGAGCAAGCGGGGCAGACTGCACACACTAGATGACTGCCATCTTCCCCCACGACTTGATTTGAAAGGGAGAGCCCCTGAGCTCCTCAGGGACCCTAATTCAAAGGCTTTTTCATCTCAGACCACAAACACATTTGAGGTGCCAGATTAGAAAGAGTGAGAGGCAGGTGTACTGACAGAAGTTAAGAAGAAGCCAAGAGCCAGACAGCAGGGGACCGGGCAGAAGAATGCACAGTGTGGGAGCAACAGGACCAGTGTCAGTAAGCCTGCCATGTCTGGACCTTAGACTCAAAGCACAGATAGTACAGGGTCGGAATGGGAGGGCTGACTTGACATGTTGCTTAAAAATCTTTGAACTTCAGTTTTCTTATCGTAAAATATGAAAGATGATTATTTTTAGGATTAGAGGAAGGAGTCTGTGAATATGACTTAACAATAAATCATGTTTTAAAGGTATAGTAAAAGACTGGAGAGGTGACTCAAGTGGTTAAGGAAAAGGAATTGTTCTTGAAGAAGACTCACGTTCAATTCCAAGCACTTGTGTTGGGCAGCTCACAACTGGCTCTTACTCCAGCTTCAGGGGATCTCATGCTCTCTTCTGGCCTTTAAGAGTACCATCCTCATAGACATAGACACACATATACACATAATTAAAAATAAAAGTGAAATCCTTTTAAAAGTGAACTACAATGGTAAAGTCAGCTTTCAGGCTCCTCTTTTTTATTTTGTTTTGATTTTAACCAGTTACTACCTGCTGAGCTGTGCATACTCCTTTGCCTTCTCTGGGCCTCTGTATCCTCCTAAACTGATGACAATAACTTTGCCTTATCTATCCATTTTCACATGAGTGAACAAATGTTCCCAGAATATGTTTTATTCTAGAATGTCTTCCAGAAGTGGATGGATCATTTCAACTGTGTTATAACACTCTATATAGACTGTGTTTCTATCGAGGCCTCAAGAAAAGGCTAAATATCATTTCATATACTTTACTTAAACATTACATAAAATTGTTTTTTTTCTACAGAGCAATTTTAAAACAAGCCCCAAAGTTTGAATTATTATGTATCAAGTCTCTGGAAAAAAAATGTGCTTTTCTGGGATTTATTGCACACGTGTGTGAGACTGAGTTGTTTTCTGTAGAAGTCTCAAACATGGAGAGGCTCTAATTATGTGTAAATTATAATGAAATTAATAAGTGACACCAATTTTTAGAATTTAAAATGGGCCTTGAGAGAATGCAGTGTGGACTTAGACTGATTATAACTCTAATCTTTTAGGTTGTGATTCAATATTATGTAACATTAAAACTCGATTAAATAAAAAATAAACGAAGACTCAAGTGGCAAGAACACTCATCTCCCGGTTGGCTCAACCTCTGAAATGATGACTTAAAAACATGTTAAATGCAAAGTCCGTAATTGTCCTTATTGTTCATCCTATTCCAAAATAATTGCACATCTAATTAGCATCCGTTAATGAGGGAGATTCAATTACCCTATTCACAAATATGCTAGATTGTCATAAATTGTCCAAATATAATTACAAATGTAAGGTTTTATTTCACTTTCTACAGATAAAATACAGAGAATAAATGAATCTGTGTATGTATCCACTTAGCAGAAACTTTATTATATCAAAACCTATTTGGGCTGGGCATGGGGGTTGCCTACCTATATTCCCAGGGGTTCGGACAAAGTGGCAGAAGGATCATGAGTTCAAGGCCAACTTGGACTACCTTAAGAGACCCTATTTCAAGATCCTTCCTCCCAAACAAAGGGCCTTTCCTTACTATTTTAATACATTTCTGGATCTGCCTCCAGTGGAAGAGAGAGGGCTGGGGTGAAGCACCTGGCACCAGTGCTAGTGGGGCACAAAATATGAGACCCACTAGCACCCGAAGGCCCAGAAATCTGTCTCATTTGACAAGGCCAGCCATTTCCCACCTTCTACCTAGTGTCTGGGGCAGCCTGAGGACATGCCTTTCATCTGCACAGTCAGCAATAAATAGAAGACAGCAAGCTTCCAGGCATCCTGCAGAAACAGGGAGATCAGTAGCTCTCCATTTGTAATCATCATAGCTTTAGCCTGCAATAGTGGACCACATGGAGGAAAAACCCACACCCTGAGCGAAAAAGCACAGGATCAAAGCCAAGATGGAGATAATTTTAAAACAGGAGTCAAAAAAAAAAAAAATGAACCTCAACTGAAAACTATCAAGCCATTCTGGTTAGCTAGAGGACTACAGAGATGGCTCAGTTGGTAAAGTTTTGCCTTGTAATCAGGAAAGCCTGAGTTTGATCCCTCGAACTTAATTGTTAATTTTAAATCCCTGTATGGTGGCACATGCTTGCAATCCCAGTTCTACAGAGGTAGAGACAGGCCAAACACTCGGCCTTGCTGGCCAGCCAGCTTAACATACTTGGCAAGCTCCAGATCATTAAGAGACCCTTCTCACATAAAAGTGGACAGTGCTTGAATAATAACGGAAAGGTCTCTCTCTTGCTTCCACACACATGCACACATAGGTACAAACACATGCGCGTACACACACAAAAAAGGGAGGGTGTAGAAAATGTCCACAATGAGGAAGAAATTTTACAAGGAAAAGATTTGATGAATTGAAAGTTATAATAACAGAATCCCAAGCAGCTGGGCAAGCTCGGGAATAGAATGGAGACATCATAAACCGAATCAGTGAGTGAGAGCACAGAGTCCTAGGACTTTCTCAGCTCTGACAACAAGAGAAAAAGGAACTTTGGGGGAGTGAGGGATGGAATACAGGATTCTCACATGTTAGGTGAGTGCTCTACCATTGAGTTATACCTCAGCCCCAATGAATTAACTAGACAGAGCCTCATAGACCTATAAGAATCATCAAAGGTGTAGCTTTCATACTATTGATGTTCTGTATGGAGAGATAAACAGGATGGGGCCGAACAGGTAGTCAAGAAACCATAGCTGAGCTTTCCCCAGAATAGGAGGAAGCCACCATGCTACTTATCTAAGAAGCTCCATAGGCTGCAGGTTAAACCCTAGATATCAATCCAAAGGCACAGGATAACTGAACTCTTACACGTCTGGGGAAATTTTTAAGTTCTTTGAACTACAGCAAAATTCTCCCATCACTTACTGAACATCCAATAGAAGTATGTTGTGAGCAGAGGTTCTTGGTTCACATGTGGCTCCACCACCTGCCCTTCAGTCACTCCTGTTGGAAGGAGGCCTTATGAACAGAGGGAAAGCCCAGAGCTGAAGAAATGGAGACCAGGATGATGGATGGAGTGTGAGGAAGAGAAGTACTGTTAGGACTGCAGTGAGGCTCACCTGCCTGAGTGCTTGCTTAGCATGGAGGTTGCATCCCCCAAACTTACAGCCCGTGTTTCCTCGCTGTGATCTCTGCACTTGGTGGAAGCCAGAGGATCAGGAGTTCAAGGTCACCCTTGGCTAAATAGAGAGTTTGGGTCAAGATTGGGAAGCATGAGGTCCCAAAGAGGCAGGAGGTAGAAACAAAGACTAGCTTTTTCCTTGTGGGTCCCTTAAATGATACTCGAAGTCTAGGAGAATAAACTAATACTATCTGAATTGGGCTAAATGTATGAAGAGGAAATACCTAATGTAATTACATTTAAATTGCTTAAAGAATTAAGCGCTTAAGGAAATACTTCAGACAGTTCAATTTGAGGAGTCAGAAAGAGAGCAGCATTTGATTTGAGGCTGTTCTGGAAGGGTGACACACTGATCATGGAAAGCTATACGTACAGATTGGAAGCATCAGAGTAGCAGCTGAAAAAAACCACACATGGCAGCTTACGGTGTAAAACCACTGATACATCAAGATGAACTCCTAATTGGTTCATTCAAGCCACAGGAAGGCAGGCAGCAAGATCCAGGAATAAACTGCCTCTCAGTAGACCTTCCAGAGAAACAGCCTAGCAGAGTGGATTTGAAGAATCTACTTGGGCTGGGGGAGGGGTTGCGACACAGCTGGCAGAACCCTTGCCTAGCAATCAGGAAGCCCTGGGTTTCATCCCCAGATCTGTGAGTTGACACCTGTGATTCCACAGTCAGGAACTAGAGGGGGCAAGTCAGAAGCTCAAGGTCACATCTGTTCCTACTACACAGTGATTTGAGGGAAGATGGGGAGGAAAATAGGAAGTACACAATGAAACAACATCTCCACCAAGACAGTGTGAAACTCTGGGCTCCTCACCATATGTGAGCCCTCATTGGTGGAGAGAGAAGATGTCCCTGGACTGTCAACACCTGATGGTGAGGATACTGGAGGATGCCATAGCAATGGCTGACAGAATCTGTGAATACACATTTCTCCTTTACATGTGTGCTAGTGTGGGGTGTGTGGGGTATATGTATAAGTGTGCTCCTTTGCATGAGTGCACAACCTCAGGTGTCAAGCCCCCACTTTCCACTACGCTTGAAGTAGATTTCTTCATCTCCTAGTTTATTCCTTTGACCTTCCAGGGACTCTCCTGTCTCAGCCTTCCGTATAGCCACAGGTATAGTTGTATTGCAGACATACACATTTCCAAGTCCAGCTTTATGTGAAGTCTAGAGATCAGAACTCAGGTCTTCACACTTGTGTACCAAGTGCTCCTGCCCACTGAGCCAACCCCCAGCCCAGAGGACACACATTATTTATTTATTGTTTGTTTGACTGTGAGACAAGATTTCTCTGTATTTCCTTGGCTATCCTGGATCTTGCTCTGTAGATAAGGCTGGTCTCAAACTCAAAGATTGTTCTGCTCTTCTTTCTGAGTACCCGGCTACATTTTCTTAAATAATCCATGGAATCTTCTTCCCACAGAGACCCATCTCCTGAGACATAAAATGTTAATTAATTTGTTTTCAGTTCAATTTTTTGAGAGTCTAATACAAATATACAATGGTATATGGTAATATATACCCTCCATTTCCCACAAAAAAAAATTAAATGAATTGGTGTCACACAGAGTCTGCTCTGTGTAATAGACCCAAACACATTAATGACATGTAAGGAAAGGTTCATAAACATATAGATGTCCAAATAATACCTGAATCATCCACTGATCAAAGATCTTGAAGCAAAGAAGCAGATGCGCCTGGGGCTGGGATGGCTCAGTCTGCAGAGTTCTGGCCACACTGGCATGTACTCCAATTAGTAGCTAACATTCCCAGAACCCACATAAAAAGCCAGGCATGGGGGTCATGCTTATAATTTGGGCACTGGGGAGTCAGGGAGAAGGATCCATAGGGCTCCTGGCCAGCCAGCCTGGCTGAATCAGCAAGTTGGAGGCCATCGAGAGACCCTATCTCAAAAACCAAGATTGACAGCTCCTGATGATTGGCAGCCAAGTTGACCTCTGACCCCCATGTGCACATGTACTTACACACACACACACACACACACACACACACACACACATACACACACACACACACACACTAAAAATAAACAAACCAATAAATAAGAGAAAAGAACTATACATCTAAATGAAAATGCAAACAGCAGTATGTGCACCATGCCGCTAAGGCAATACTGAGCGGAAACTATAATGCTTGTTGTTGATATTAGAACATCTCAAATTAATAAAGAGGGTGTTTTTTAAAAGACAAAAGTTACTGATACTAGGAATGGGACAGAGAACTGGAGCAGTGTCTGCAGCCTCTAATGACAGCCGTGTACTGCAGGTAGCTTCTGCTCATCTGTGTGACAGTTTATATTAGCTAGACCAAATTCTTAACTACTAAATATTAGAATTCAAAATTATGAGCTAGATAAGTTGCATTACCTGCTATACATTGAATAAATTTCATTCATAGTTAAGGCATCTCTCCTCAGGATTCTAACCAATGCCACCTCACTGGTGACATCACCTTCCAAACATGTAAAGAAGCTACAATTTTGTAGTCTTGGGAGAGAGTCAGAAGCTCTTTCCAGTTCATGGAATTGTGTGCAGTATCATGCCGACACCCAGAGTATCAAAGAAAGCATACAGACAATAGAAACTAACACACAACATAAATACAGACTCATATCTCCTTAGTACAACACTGACACATGGAACCCATCCAAGTACAAAGAAACTTACACACCGAAACCAAGTGGGCTTTATTCTTGGTATGCAAGGTTGGATCAACATTTGAAAACCAATCCATGCAATCCATTGTTCCAATGAACTAGAGAAAAGAATCTCATGAACATGTCTGTTGGCACAGAAAAAGCTTTTGAGACAATCTAGAATGCCCATTCTTGATTACAAATTTAAAATACTAGGAACCTAGTTACAAGAAATAACTCCCCCAACTCCACAAGAAAATGTACAAGTGATATCACACTGCAGTGCTTTCCCTGTAACTTTGGGAATGAGGAAAATATGTCTACTTTCCCACCTTAGCCTAGAATAGAGCCGTAAAAGATACCATGGCCAAAAGAAATGAAGGGGAGAGAGTGAGATGGCTCAGCAGCTGAGGCACTGGCTGTGCATGCCAGTGTGCTCTCTGAAACCCACAGGAAGGTAGGAGAGAACTTACCTCCACACATGCACTGTGGCATATGTGCCTGCACACATACATACACACAGAGACATACACATACAGACATATAGACATGCATACATACAAACAGACATGCACACAGAGACATTCACAGATACATATACATACACAGACATACACAGAGACATACACACACAGAGACACACAGAGAAATATATACACACAGAGACATACACACATTCATACATACATACACACACAGAGACAAACATACATGCAGACGTGCACACACAGACATATATAGATACACACAGGCATATACACCCACATACCACCACCACCATCACCACCATCAAATAAATTTTTAAAATAAAAGTCATGCAGAATCAATGGGATGAAAAACATCTCAGATGTTCCCATCTGCAGTAGACAATGCCACCTACTCACACAGCCCAAAGTCATCTACAAAAAGTCCTGTGCAAGATAACATTTCCAGCAAGAATTTAGACTACAAAATTCACACAAAATCCACTACGTTTGTCCATAATAACAGTAAACATATGAGAGCCGAATTAAAAATGCCATGTCATGTACACATGCTCCAAGGAAAATGGAATATTGAGTTATAGAGCTATCAACATACTGGAGCACCATACTGATCATCACAGAATGCCAGCCAGTGGCTGAAAGAAATCAGATGAGCCCTAACAGTCCAGAGACCCTCACTTTTGTCCGTGGATTAAAAAATACAACACAGGAAGGATGTCAGGTGTCTCCAAATTGACCCAGAGACCTGATGTAATTCTTACTGGAGTCTCTGTGGGGCTTCTGTAGACAGTCTCATTTTGAACATTACGTGCTCGAGCAAGAGCTATTTTAAAACTATTGCAAGAGGACAGCAAATGGAAGGAGTCAGTCTGTGTGGTAGGAGTGACAGAGTGGAATAGGTGTGATTAGGTCAGGGGGATTAAGTGGGAAAAGCAGAAATCGACCCTGACAGGTTTCTGTTACTGTAACAGACACCCCAGTGAGTCAGCATATGAGGGGTTGGAAGGTTCCTTTTTGGCTCACAGGTTTGAGGGGCTCATCCCACTGTCTCTATTGATTCAGGTGGTATATTATGGGGGAAATGCACAGGACAAACCTGTCACCTCATTCCAGGAAGCAAAAGGAGACTAGAGTGCCTCATTCCCTCTACAGGGCACTCCCAAATCTGAAAAGCTCCCACCAGGCCCCAGTAGTACCAATAGATGTGTCAATCTTTTCATAGATGAGCCTTCTTGGGAACATTCCACCTGAGATCCAGTTTTTACCACAGACCCTCAGGATGACACCCATCAAAAATCTGGGAAAGGAGAAATTTACATGTAAATAAAGAAAATATCTAATAAAAAAAATACGAAGATGGTTCCATGCAAAGGAAGTGATAATGGTGTTTGTTGTAGCTGGAGCAATTAGACATTCAGGTTACTTCCTAAATAAAGAGGGATGTATCCTTGACTTAGCCTCTACATGTTAAAGTAATAAACATGGATATGGAAGGTTTACATGTAAATATAAAATGTGAAATACTTCTTTCTATTTTAGAAAGAAACTCAGAGATTGTCTATGATGGATTTTTTTTAAGCTTGAGGATACTGAAGTGTGTTCCAGAAAAGACAGTTTAAATGACAAACCTCATAACAACTAAAATTTTGTACAAAGGAGGGGCTTTGGGGATGGCTCAGTGGGCACAGTGCTTGCCATGTATGCATACGGACCTGAGTTAGATTCCCAGAACTCATATGTAAAGCACATGATGGCATGTGTTTATTATAATCCCACTATTGGGCAGCTAGCAGAGATTAGAGGTGCTGGGCTCTAGTGTGATGGATGGGAGCTGTTAAGTAAAAAGAAGTAAAAGGGTTCAGTTTGGAAAGAAAACTAGCACAGTTCTCCTTAATGGGGAGGACTGCAAGGAAAGGGCCTCACTGCCATGGTAGGGTCTTGAGGTGGGAGTGGAACATTAGACCCAAACCGTACAATACATGGAGAGTCGAGACAGGATGGGACCTTAGAGGCAAAGAGAGGCTTCCCTTTAAAGCAGGAGAAGAGCTTCATTAACAGTGAGAATAAGAAATGTGTGGGGGAGGGGAAGAGGAAAAAAAGGGAGGGGAGGGGGGAAGAATACACCACCATGAGAGGGATAGTTGTAGGAGAGCCCGTCATCCCAGCACTCCTCTCTGGAGAGTAACAGGATCAGTCTATAGAACAAAGGAAAGACCTAACTTTGTATAACTTCTTAGGAGAGGTGGGAAGTCTCCCATCCCATGATTTAGTTCAGCAGAGAGTGTGGAGGAGCCAGATACCATAAATGAAGAGCTGAGCTGCAGGAACACAGGGTCCAATTAAGGCTGTGGGTTCTGCTCTAAAGGTACAGACAGTGCTACACAGAGCCCGACAATACTGATAAACCCGAAAGAACTCTGTGGATGCCCCTGATACCCTGATACTCTGCCATCACTGTGAAAGATAGACTCTCAGGGCAACTGAGGGTCTTCATGTACATGTTCTAGAATTTCTTTTAAGTTGATAGTTATTTTGAAGTAAATGGGTATTTTTTAGGACATTAAAAACAATTTGGATCTGTAAACATCATAATAAGGCTGTCTGGAAATCAGCCTCTGAGTTTGGGAAGGAGGTTTTCAGAAGGACCCGGGAAGACTCCAGGTGTACCTTGGTAATGCTGGTCACACCTCAGTACAGTAGCCAGGGATCTGCCATACTGAGCATCTGGTGTTTCCACTGTGGGATGGGGCAAGGTGAGAGCAAATGTTCTCTTCCAAGAACGAGGAGGCATGGTGGGCTATCAGTGATGAAGAGGAGGTGTGGGTAAAAAGATACAAGATGGAATGAAGGAGAGCTCAATGCCTTGGATCAGGAAGCCAGGGCAGTGCTGGGTCCCACTCCGCTAGGACACTGGCCTGGTGACATAGAGACTGGGGTGGTCTGTAGCTCTATAAACTCCCTCATGTGTCAGGGATCCCAAGTCTCAAGGTTACAAGCAGCAGTTCTTGCTAAAATGATCTGTACACAGAGATGGTCTGCCTCATACTCTGTGAAGGAAGAGGCTCCTTACAAAGCCAGAAAGAGCTGAGTGAGAAGTCGAGCTACATTCTGTCCCCAGGCCCTTCCACCAAGAAGGAGGCTCCCTGAGGAGCCTCCAGGGTAGAAAGGGTTGTGGGAATTTTAATCACTGTTCAGAGAGCATCCTGCCTCCCAGCACAATCTATTAAGTCTTTCTTAGCCATGTTTATGCCACTTTAGAACTAGAAGCGCCTGGAGGTGTATTGTTTACACTTTATGGTATGTCCTGTGGGCCTTCTGTGTATGAAGTATTGCCTTCTGGGCCCCAGGCATGTGTAGGATGAACTCGTCTCCACCTTGTGATTGGCTCTGTAAAATGAGGCTAAGATAGACAGTCTAAATACTCTACCACTGAATCATGCCCCCCAGCCCCTCACTGGGGGATTCTAGGCAGGTGCTCTACCACTGAGCCACACCCCAGCCCCTCACTGGAGGATTCTAGACAGACATTGTACCATTGAACAATGTTCCAACCTCTCACAAGAGGCTTCTAAGTAAGTACTTTATTGCTGATGGCCACCATCCCGTCACTGGGGGAACTGCTGAGCCATAGTTCCTCGGTGACAGATTTTAGGCAAATGCTTTAGAGCCTCATCCTGAGCCTCTTTGTAAACTTTCTTTTAAGGCAGGGTCTCACAAACGTGCAGTGGCCGCCCTTGAGCTCACTCTGTAGCCCAGCTTTGTCTTCATTTATTTTCTTATTTTTACGTTTTGGTCCTTCCCCCAGGCTGGAGCTGGGTGGATTTCTGTCTAACATGGCACCACACTTCATTCCCCCCACCCCTACCCCATGCTTTTCCCAAGGTGGAGATGAGAGCCGCTCTAGTATTAAGTATTTGTAAACTCCTTTCACCTTGAAATTCTGCTTCAGATTTGAAACTCCCCATTACTCCTTGGGAGAAGAAATGAAGTAACAAGTAATATTCAATTTCACACTTGGGAAACAGAAACAATAACGTTAAGTAACTTTCCCACTACCAGGCAGCATTATCTGTGATAAGAGGAGAGTTGAGACTTTATAATTCTATTCTCAGACCGCTCTCAAGTGTGTTTTAAAATAAAAAGCGTCTGTGCACAGATGTAGCATTGTCCCCATTGAATCGTAAGTCAGAAGTTCAGAATGAGACAGTAAATAAGTTAGGCCGAAATAGGAAACTTGTTTATGTACCAAGGTATAAACATAAATCTACATGATTATCATAAAAATCAGACAGCACCTCCCTCGTAATAATAATAATAGAACAATTTTATATCTTAAATACAAGCCTTTGAAAATAAGGCATTTGTTGATAAAAGAGAACTTGTAAGGGCTTCTGTGATGTGTCAATGCCTTGACAAATAGGGAAGTTGAAGAGAGGCCATTTCTGCTTTATATACACATTAGTAGCAAAATTACAAAAATCAGCGAGAAAATCCATCTATTTGACCTGACGGTGGTCGTGTGAATTTCTCATTGTAAAATCAGGATTTCAAACATGTTTTTTTTTCTTCTGATGAAATTGTAAGAAATGTAAGGAGATAATTCATGCATTTGGAAAGTAAGAGATGGTATTAAGTGGCTTTTCTATTGCATTATCAGCGTATTATGTGAGCGGAATTTATGTGCTGTGTGAGGACAGGTGGGGTAGGGGGTACATTTATGAAGGCAGTTATGTCTTCAAGGTAGCTTAACTCAGAGCTGTGAGTTAAGGCAGGGACTGGTTTAGACCTGGATAGGAGGCACACATGCAATTTCTTCCATGAGGTGATGCTAATGGGACTAAGGTTCCTTCCCCTTGGTCCTCCCCATCCCTCAGCTACCTGCATCTGGCCTTTGTGGGAGGAACCTTCTTCTCCAAAGCCTAGCCAGGCCACAGTAGACATCACTACAACCATGACATAAAGAACTAGTCCCTTAGCCACATCTGCCTACAAGTAGAAGTTAAACAGACTGTCTTTAGTAGAGGACCTCCGCCCAGGATAAGTGTGGTTTTAGAAACAGAGCATAGATTCTGTGGATGGCTAGGCTGACTGCCAAGTAAACAGGGAGATTTTCATGTGTGTGTGTGTGTGTGTGTGTGTGTGTGTGTGTGCACATGCTTGTGGGGGTCAGAGGTTGATGGAGATGAAAATTTTCATGTGTGTGTGTGTGTGTGTGTGTGTGTGTCTGTGTACATACATGTGGAGTCAGAGGTTGATGGAGATGGAAATTTTCTTGTGTATGTATGTGTATATGCATGTGGTGGAGGTCAGAGGTTAATGAAGAGAGGGAGATTTTGTGTATGTGTGTGTGTGTGTATGTGTACATGCATGTGGAGTCAGAAGTTGATGGAGATGGAAATTTCATATGTATATGTGTGTGTGCACATGCATGTGGGTGTCAGAGGTTGATAGAGGTGGAAATTTTCGTGTGTGTGTGTGTGTGTGTGTGTGTGTGTGTGTGTGTACATGTGTGTGTAGGCCAGAGGCTTTTGTCAGGTGATTTCTTATTTCACTCTCCACCTTATTTTTTGAGACAAGGCCTTTCATGGTGCCTACAGCTCAATGATTTGGCTTAACCAAATGGCCAGTAAGTATTAGATCGCTCCTGCCTTCACCTCCACAGTGGGATGACAGCCACATTCCTCAGTGTCTGGCTTGTCTTTTCCTATGTGAGGATTGGATTCAGATCCTTGTGTTTGTGCCATAAGCACTTCACTGACTGAGCTGTCAAGGAGACTTCTTAAGCTGCATTAGCCCCATGCTGTTTGTCTAGAATCAGGGCAGTTCTAAGAGATCCAAATCCATCTCAAGTGGCAGAAGAATTACTTTGTCTTATTAGAGTTCAGTTCATAAAGATAACTTGTTGGAGCTTCAGAAAGCTGGTAGACGGTCTGCCCTGTTCCTGCTAGAGAAAAGAAAGCACGGGATCCAGAGAAGAGTGTCTTTGGGGCCACTTCAGGTACTCCCACATAGAGCTGGAGCCTGAGCAGGAAGGGCCGGCCTCGAATGTACCATGCTGGAGGATGAAGGTTTGTGGGGGGCATTCATTAAATAGCCCTCTGGTCTTTGAAACTAGATCACTTACATTTGGATAAATTTTAGATTTTAGAAGAAACTCTAATAATTGTCTATAGTCATAACTGGGACATTTATATCACACCTCTGCCATCAAGGCCCACGGAACATCTTGGAAGAGTGAATTGAAAGACTGTAAGAACCAGAGGTCATGGAGGACTGCAGCAAAACAGTATATACTGGACATGACAGGACATCTGTACTCATAAACTCATAGCAACTGTGGTTGCTTGCATAAGATCTGCAGGAGACTGAGCCGGTAGACATCCCAGTGTGGGCAAGGGGAGGGGCTCATGTGAGTCCCACCCCCCACACCCTTAGCAAAAGGGCTATTGACAGTTGTTGTCTACTAGGGGAGGAAATGTCCATTTTCTTCAGGGGTTTGGTCTCTCCTAGGTTGAACATAGTGGATGGACCCACACTCATGCATATGTGAACAGCAATAATTGGACTCAGGAAGTTATTTTAATTCAAAAAATGTGCTGGAGAGATGGCTCTGGCTAAGAGTACCATGCATAGTACAATTTATCAGTTTCCAGAATCCAAGACCGCTGCCTCTGCCAATGAGAGAGTTGTCTTGTTGCCAGCTCTTTGTAGAGGCATGATCATGAAGGTTTGGGGTGGGGTTCCCATTAAATAGTCCTCTGGCAGGGTTGTGAGTGACATCTGCTTTGAAACCGCAAACTATTGTAATAAAGTTTCTCAAATGACTACAGTCAGAATCCAATTGTATTGAACAGGCAATTGATTCTGGGCTAAAACATGCTTACATCACAGAATAATGACTGGTTGGAGAGAAATAAGCTTGTGCTCGGGAGTTGCTGCCTTGGGGCCAGAGAGAATTCTTTATAGAGGAAAATGAATGGTTGGTTTACCAAGTACATTTGAAGCAGGACCTCCTTGTGCTTGCTTCACACCAGTTCCCCACATTCCTGGGAAATGAGCAAAGCAGGAATCCCCACTTGAAATCGAAAGGATCTAGGAATTTTAGCGTGCTTTGGGATAGTGCTAGAACTCAGTTTCTTCATCACTGTAGTCCATGGAAGACACAGTGGCCACCAGATGGGCAGAGACTGTCTCCAGTCTTTAATGGTATTACTTGGAGACAGGCTCACTAAAGTTCACCAACAGAGCAGCATGCAAAATAAGGACCAGCACTTCTGCAGGAACAACATGTATAAACAATGGAAGCAGACATGGTAACAACTGTGCTTGACTTGTGAGTGTGTGTGTGTGTGTGTGTGTGTACACGTGCACATGTTTATGTATGCATGCCTGTGTGTGCATGTGTGCATGTACCTGTTTGTGTGTTTATATGTGTAGTGGTTTGAATATGCCTGGCCCAGGGAGTGGCCAGTAGGTGTGCTACTGTGGGCATGGCCTCATCCTAGCTGCCTAGAAGCCAGTCTTCTACAGTTTGCCTTTAGAATAACATGTAGGACTCTCAGCTTCTCATGTACAATGCCTACCTGGATGCTGCCATGCTCCTGCCTTGATGATAATGAACCAAAACTCTGAACTTGTAAGCCAGCCCCAAATAAATGTTGTCCTTTTAAGAGTTGCCTTGGTCATGGTGTCTGTTCACAGCAGTAAAACCCTAACTAAGACAATATGCAAATGTGTTTAAATGCTTGTGGAGGACAGATGACAATATCAGTGTCATTGCTCATATGGTGTTAAGCTCCCCATCTCTAGGTGTTTCTTTTAATTATGCACATTTGTGTGTGTGTGTGTGTGTGTGTGTGTGTGTGTGTGTGTGTGTTGGGGGGAGGTGTCTAAGTAAGTCCAGGTGCCCACAGAAGCCAGTTGAATCCTCTGGAGTTGGAGTAACAAATAATTACAAAGTCACCTGAGATGGGTGCAGAGACCCAAACTCAAGTCCTCTGCAAGAGCACCAGATACTCTTATTAGCCGAGTGCCTCTCTAGCCCTTCTAGATGTTTCTGGTAGACTTACAGGTAGACTTGGTAGGTTTTTGAGGCTTAACTAGCTCCTTTGACCTTTCCCTTTAAGGGAATAAATAAATTCTTCTGCATTTTGTCCAAATTCTCTAACATTCTTGTTTTCATTTCATTTATTCTGTTTTAAGGCAATTATTTCTGATTTTACTCTTGTTAAATCATTTCCAGGGGTGTGAATCAAAAATAATAGAAGAAACAAAAAAAACAACTTGGCTTTTAATACCCCAAAAGCCTTAAACTATGGGCATAAGAAGCACTCTGGGGGCTCTTCTGAACAACCAGGAGCTAGGCCAAATCTCTGCCAACTTCAGCAGTGCCCACAGGCCTTCATACAGAGGGATGGGCTCCACCAGCTCATTGTGTCTACCTGGCCCCTCCGCACTATCCACCTTCCCACTTGGTAGTCAGGAGGGGAGTAAATCTCCCCAAACAGTTTTTGCTCAACTACTTTACTTGATCTATTGGAAAGAAACACCATTTATTACATGCTAATCAAACCGTAATTGCCTGTCTCCCTGATAAATTGACCATGAATGAGGTAGGTCTCTTTGACTGACGCTCTCTTCTGTGCTTCAGCCTCTGCAGTCATGACATGCCTGCACTATAAGAAAGCCACATGCTGTTAGGGAGACAGCACGGTTTGCCTTGAGCAGAAGAATTGATTCTTAAACTTTCCCCTTGCATTGTAAGTAGGTGCCGGGTAAAGACTTGTTCCTTGTTTACGAAGTAGATCGAGAAGCGAGTTACTTTGAGTTTTGCAGTATTGATTTAATCAGAGTTCTGTTTGTTCATGTCTGCTAATCTAATGTGTAATCAGAGTCTCTAAGTAGGAAGCGGTTTTGTCCCATCTCTGCATCTTAGAAAGAATGAGATTGGTTTCATCATTAGCTTTTCCTATCATTTTTCACTCATCAAAGTCTTCTTTGTTATTTCCGGTACCTTCCATGAGCCTAGTTCTGCCCGGCTATCCTTCCCTTTATGTCAGAGACAGCAACTAAAAGTGATTTATCCATGGGCCGAGAGGATGACTCCATGGGTAAGAGCGCCTTGTGGCACAAATGTGAGGATCTGAGTTTGAATCCCAGCACCCTCATTACAAACAAGCAAAATCATCCCTGTAATGACAGCAATGGGGAGAGAATCTCGAGGAATTGCTGGGGCTCACTGGCTGCAAGCCTAGCTCCGGCTTCAGTGGGAGACCTTCTCTCAAGAGAATGAGACAGGGGATGATAGCAAAGAACACCCAGCAACCTCCCCTGGCCTCTACAAACATGTGCACAGGCACACATGCACCCAACCACATACACAAGTGATTCACCAGGAATAAAACATGCTAACTAAAGCCCATCCTCCATTCAGTCATTTCCTGCCCTGGAATTCTACCAGTATGCTATATAATATTTAGCTATCATGTCTCCTTAGGCTCCTTCAGTCTGTGGCAGTTTCCTGGACTTGTCTTTTTTATAAGTGTGAGAGTTCTGAGGGAAGTTGTCTAGGTGTTTTGTAGACCGTCCTGATGCTCTGCCTGTGGAGGAGGACATGACAAAAGGGCACTCCTATTGCAGCAGAGAAAAGGGGCGGCTGCCAGCATGATATCACAGAGGACCTTTATCCCTGATTAAAGGAGTGGTTGTCAGGTCTCTCCACTGTTTCTGCTCTCATTTTGATATTATCCTGCAAGGGTTAAGCTCAGGACTCGCCTCCTTTTAGATATCTTCTCTAGATATCTTTCTAGTCACTTAGGGGAGTGTTAGATCACAGTATGAAATTTAAAACAGGTCCTTGGGGATGGGGAGATGGCTGAGTCAGTGAAGTGCCTGCCATGCGCAGTGGCTAGCTTTAGTCAACTTGACATAGAATCTTCTGGGAAGACTATCTCTATGAAGAATTACTTGGCCTGTTGGCAAGTCTAGGAGGGGCTGTCTTAATTAAGTTTACTGATGTGAGAAGACCCACCCAGCTCACTGTGGGTGACACCATTCTCTAGAAAGGGGGCTCTGAACTGAGTAGAGAACTCAGGCTGAGCACATAGAAGCAAGTGTTGAAGTGTGTATTCGTTTCCTTCCACCCTCTACCATTGACATGATATGCTAGCTGTTATGAATTCCATCTGTCTTGACTTCTTTACCATTGTGAACTATAACCTTGAGCTGTGAGCTTTAAAAAAAAAAACTTTTTGTCAAGATGTTTTTTAAAATCACAGCTACAAAAGAGATACTAGAACACAAGGCAAACATGAAGGCCTGAGTTCCATCCCAGAACCCATGTAAACAAAAGCCAGGCATAGCAGAGTGAGCTTGTAATTCCAGCACTGGGGAGGCAGATCCCCTGGGCTTGCTGAGCAGTCTCGTTAATGAGTTCCAGGCTAAGGAGAGGACTGTTTTAAAAAAGCAAGGTGGACAGCTCCGACATCAAGAGGTGGATGTCTGTCCTTCACTTGCATGCCTACACACATGAACAGGAACAGGTAAATGTCTCTCTCAGTAAGCACCCTCTGTGTTAGGAAGGAAATTGGAAACATTTGGCAGCTCTTAGCTGAGTGACCCCAGTAGGATTTCTCATGATCACAATTACAGCCTGTTCTTTTATGCCTGGGGACACCTCCGACAGCATCTCAGAATGTCTCTGTGGAGCAGGACTGGAGGACAGCAGACAGTATGCACCAGGGAACCCCAGGGGCTATTCTAGAGAATGCAGCAAACTCTCCAAGACCTGTCACTTTGTTAGGGCTTCAGCCTACCTTGGCTAATCGGCTGGACATGTGGCATAGGGCTCCGTGTGTCATAAATGCTGCTTTCCCAGAATCCTTCCCCCCTCCCCCCTCACACTCTGAGCTTTTAATTATTCTTGACCTGTGATGTTTACTTCTGTTGTATCTGGAGAAATTTTCCCCTCAATTACCTTTAAATCAGAGCACACATCTTCTCCGTTCCCTCCAAGCCTCATCGCAGAGCTGAGCTCCCCGTGTTCTTCTTTCTTGAGCCATGTCACACCGTATTATCATTAGTTGTGCATGCCTGTGAGTCTGCCTGTGGCAGAGAGGACTGGAGATTCTTCATCCTTAGCTCCAGCCAAGAGGAGGCCCAAAGCTGGCATTAGGAACAAAAGCAGCGGCATATGTCCTACAGCTTGCAGAGGAAATGCTGCGGAAAATGGAATCACCACGACCTTCCTGGTCGATGATCATATTCATGAATGAATTTGCTGTGCCAGAAACATTCTGTAGAAAAATTAGTCTTTAAAAATTAAGAAAGCAGTCTGGGCTCTGGCTTGGTTTATAGCATGCTTGCATAGCATACCTGAAGTTCTGGGTTTCATCTCTGGCACAGCATAAACCTAGTGTGGTTGCGCACACCTGTAACCCAGGAATTCAGGAGGTAGAGGCAGAAAGATCAGCAGTTCATGGTTATCCTGGGTTGCACAAGGAGTTTGAGGTTAGCCTGGGATACTTGAGACTGTGTCTCAATTGTTTTGTTTTGTTTTGTTTTGTTTTGTTTTAAATAGAAGGAGTGAGTGGGAGTGGGGGAGGTCATTTAAAGGATGATGTAGGATGCTATTGAGTGACTGGCTCTCTCCTTTGACACCAGGTTCAGGGGCATGGAATTGTGGCAGCAGCTCCATTCCTAAAGGGGTGGTGTGTGTCCTCCTTATAGAGCATTTGGATTTGGGGAGTGTGAATAAAAGTTTGGATGTAAAAGTCAGTGAAAGTAAGTGACTTTAATCTTTTGTTTGCTTTCTGAGACAGGGTTTCTCTGTGTAGCTCTGGCGGTCTTGGAACTCGCTCTGTAGACCAGGCTGGCCTTGAACTCAGAGATCTGCCTGCCTCTGCCTCTTGAGTGCTGGAATTAAAAGTATGCACTGCTGCCGCCACTACCACCTGATGACTTTTAAGAGATCAGTTACTGTGTAGAGCAGATGGCTCAGTTGGGCAGGTGTTTGCCTTCCAAGCGTAAGGATCTGAGTTCAATCCCAGTACCCATGTAAAAAGCTAGGTGTGGTTGTGCATGTTATAAACCCTAGACCTGATGGAATGCAGACAGGTAGATCCATAGGGCTTGCTGGCCAGCTAATCTAGCATACATTGCAAGCTCCAGGCCAGTGAGAGACCCTATTTGAAAACAAAAACAAAAACACAAAACAAAACCAAAACAAAAAAAGACTACAGGTAGAGAAAACCAGCCAAGGTTGACCTCTGACCTCTGACCTCTGACCTGCAGGTGTGTGTTACGAACATACATGTACCTGCACACACAAACAAATACATATGCAGTTACTCTGTGGTTCCTCCCTTCAGAGCAAAATTGGTGTATCTATGTAAGCAGGAACACACCTGTGAACCCAGGTGGATGCAGATCTTAGAGAGGCTACTCTGTAGAGCTATGTGATGGGGTGCACTCTTGGGCTGTTTTCAGAGTTAGAGAAAGGATTCTGTTTCCACAACGTTTTCTAGTGGCTAGAGTCTTTTGGTTGTCTGTGATGCTGTTTCTGGCATCTTGTGACTTGAAGCTGGGGATGCTGTTAGCCCCCCCACCACACAGAGTCCTCCAGGCAGAATCAACAGCAGCACAGTTGTGACTGGAGTGTCTCTCCCTCAACCCTAAGACATGCTGTGTATCCTGTCAGATAACCCTAAGAATGGCTGTGACCCCTGGCTGGCCCTGAGATTGCATCTGATTTATGGGACACTGTTTTTTGCACCCATCTGTTTCAGTGTGGAGACCAGGACATTTAAGGAGCCCCACTTTATCACTGAGGTTATATACAGCAACTGAAAGCATGCACAATGAAGCAATACACATGTGCACATACATACTCACATGCACACACACTCACAGCACATACAATGCATATATGCATGCACACAAAAAAATCATACACATGCAGAGCACACAATGTGTCTGCAGGTTCAGCCATGCATTCCCTGTTTTGTTGATCAGGCCATTTGAACAGCTATAATACATGTTTATGTGCACATGTGTCCGGTTATCTCATCATTTATTCTGTCTGCCCATAGTGCTGACTGCATGTAGTTTGATAGTCTAGAGGGAAATCTTAGTCCTCCTAGAGGAGGATTCCACAGGCTGAGGAGATGTTGTTAAGGGAACCCTTTGAGACAGACACTGGTGATTTCAGTGAGGTGGTCCCTAGCATCTTGGGCATCTGAACATTTGGACCTCAGTTAGTGGCACTTTGGGGGAAGACTTAGGAGGTTTGGCTAAAGGAAATATGTCACTGGGACAGGCTGTGAGGCTTTAAAAGCCACAAGCCATTCCCAGTGATCTCTCTACTTCCTGTTTGTGGTTTGAGACTAGAGCCACTCAGCTGTTCCTGCTGGAGCATCTGCCTGCTGTCACGATTCCCTGCTGTGGTGGATTTTTATCTTCTTATTTTCCTAAAAATTGCCTTGATTGTGTGGTACTTTCTCACAACAATACAATCCTAACTAAGACAGACAACAGTGTCTATGGGGTAGGAGAATTTTCTGAACTCACCCTCAGTGACTGCTGGACTGACAGAGCTCTACCCTGGGTTGCCTGTTCAGACACATGTAGCTCAAACCCAACAGCCAAGGTGTGGAGCTGTTTTCTCCAGTCCTTACTAGGGCAGGAGGCCTGGAGCAAGGCCAGTGAACAGAAGAAGCTATTGCCAAGTCTGAGTCTTATGGTAACATCTGTAAGAGCAGACTGTAGGATGACGGGAGGGAGCATGGGGGGCGGGGGAGATAGAGATAAGGCTATCAGAAGACACGGGCCCATGCCAGGGGAGAACCCAGTAGAAGATTAAGTATCCTGGCAGTGGGACCTGGAGGGAGAGGTGACAAATGGCCCTTTGCTCTGGGAAGTGAGCCAGTGATGGCTACGCATCCAGGTCTTAGCTCAGTGTTCTTTACAGGCAGAAAGAAGGGCCTCATTCCTTCCAGGAAACTCCCTAGAGCAAACAGATGAAGAGGCAGCCAACTGGAAGAGCCTCAGATGGAATGGAGGATACAGTGGAGAGAGAGGTCATGGCCCAGGCCTTCTGGCAGCTATTCCTTTAAACTCTGGCTCCCACTGGAGACCTTCTCCTGGCTCTGCCATCCATCTTTTTTTGAAATCCCACATCTGGCTTAAGGTTGCAGGTGAACTTCAAACATACTCTCTCTATATTTCTGTCTTTCTCTCTGTCTCTGTTTCTGTCTCTGTCTCTGTCTCTCTGTCTCTGTCTCTGTCTTTCTCTCTCTCTCTTTCTCTCTCTCTCTAGGTATATCTGTCTGTCTGTCTGTCTCCCTTTCTCTATCTCTTTCTCTCTCAGTGTGTGTGTGAACATCTATGCATGTGTGTGTCTGTCTATCTCTGTGTCCCTCTCAGTGTGTGTGTATGTATATGTGTCTGTCTGCCTCTCTCAGTTTATGTATGAGAATGTATCTGACTGCCTGCCTGCCTGCCTGCCTGCCTGTCTGTCTGTCTGTCTGTCTGTCTCTGTCTCCCTCTCAGTGTGTGCGTGTCTGTCTGTCTGTCTGTGTCTCTCTGTGTGTATGTCTATCTGTCTCTGTCTCCCTCTCAGTGTGTGTGTGTGTGTGTGTGTGTATGTGTGTGTGTGTCTGTCTGTCTATCTGTGTCTCTCAGTGTGTGTATCTTTCTGTGTCTCTCAGTGTGTGTGTGTGTGTATGTGTGTTACATACATGTGTATGCACATGTTGTGTGGGTGTCTCCAACTATGTCTGCATGTGTAGAGATCAGAGGTCAATGTCAGATATCTTTCTTTGTGGCTCACCTGCTTATTTTTTAGGAGGGTCTTTCACTGAACATGGAGTTCACCATGTCAACTAGACTGACTGTCCAGTAAACCTGTGCCATGTGCTCATCCGGGCCAACACAGTACAGTGTTACAGTTTCAAGCCATGACACCACCTTATGCATGGGCCCTGGGGATCTGAACTCAGGTCTTTATGCTTGTGCAGTAGCTACCCTCATCTATCCCAAGTCTCAGGACTCGATCATGTTCTTTCTCAGCGCGTACCTTCTCTGTCTACATTGGGTGGTATATCAGTTGCCTACTTATTTGTACCAGACCATCATCCCATTGTGGTGACCCCAAACACTAGCTTCAGGGTTTGTCACACATCTATGGATTGGGGACGTATCAACTGGCCAAAGATGTCAGGGTGACCAGGCTGGATGTTCAGGGATAGCTTTGATGGGACTTTCATTTCTCTTACCTGTCCCGTCTGTCATTCTGCAAGCCCCTTTCCCCCCCACCACATGGACATTGTTTGCTCAGCACTGTCCAAGAAAGAAGGTGCAGCTTTAGTAGTATTAAGTCTGTGACTGAAACCAAATCACATGGCCAAGCCCAGGCCCCATGTAGGAGGAAGCTTGTGGCTACCTAGACACACATCGATGCCTCTGATGCCTTTGCTTTGCCATAGCTGCTGAAACTTGGGAAGGGGTTGATGGCCTCTAAGTGACAGGACAGTCCTTACACTATTCTTTCCTGTCCCTGGTGCCCCTTCAGATCCACGCGTGTCCTGGGTGTTTAGTCTTGTGGTTGACATCCACCACATCCAGCTTTAAGGGATGCTTTAAGGGAACGAGGTCCCTGTCTCTAGACATTCTGCTGGCTCACCTGTGTGATAATAAGAACCCCAGGGACACAGACAGCATCCTCACACAAGCTTGGTCATATAGACAGAACCAAAGAACCATGCAGACCCAGGGAAAGGAGGGAGGGAATCCCCATGGAGAGACATCTCCAGTAACTTCATTTTTGACATGGAACAATGACAGAGGGAGTGTCGTCCGCTGTGACTGCTCAGGACTCCAGCTGCCTTTCTCTGCTCTGAGTTAAGTGGTGATGTGAGTGAGCCTGTCTGCTCCAGCTATTTATTTTTATCAGCAGAGCAAGGGAAAACCACTGGCTTTCAACCTGTCCCGAACACAGGAGTGCAAAGGTGTTTACAGCACGTGTGAATGACTATAGAGTGTGCCTCTGCTTCCTAAACTGAACCACTGCCATGAGATTTGGAGTTAGAGTAAAGGGAAGCATTCCAGAACTCCAAGGGCAGATGCGGGGCCTCCCTCAGACCGCAGGTCCCTTTCCACTTGCTACAGCTCATGTTTGTAGAGTCCCCATGGGCACTCGCACAATCCTAACTATTTCCAATCACACATTCCTCTTTGTTCAGTGGTAATAATTACACTTTTGTTTCCTTACTAACAACACATTCTTCTGCTTTCTCCCTGGGACTTGCTCAACGAGCCCGGGAGGCATGCGCTAATTAATCCTTGCACCATGTTTCCTCATCTGTTTAAATGAAGCCCTAAAGTGTCTAGGAGCACACTCCTTGCAGAGGTGTGAGTCCATGTTCCAGGGGATGCAAACCCTCCTGTTCAGGCCCCCCAGCTGCAGCAGAGCATGGACAGGCAGTCCCGAGCTTTCACTTTTGTAGTGTAGACGTGGGCCAGAGTGTCTTTTTAAAAATGAAAGAAAGAAAAACATGTGTTCTTGTTTCTATTCTGTTGCTGTGTTAAAACACTCTGACCAAAATAACAAGGAAAGGGTACAGAAAAGGGGTTTTGTTTTTTGTTGTTTTGGTTTGTTTTGGGGGTGTTTTTGTTTTTGTTTTGTTTATTCTTGTGTACTGAGGTAAGAAGCAAAGCTAACCTGCTTGACTAGTCTAGCTCTCGAGCCTGTGCCTGGACCCCTGTCTCCACTTCCAGAGCTCTGGGATGACTTATGAGCCGCAGAGCTCATCCCAAATCTATGTGGGTAGCTACCTGGACTCTGAGCTTCACAATTGCACCGTAAGAGCTCTGGCCACTGAGCCACCTCCCCAGGCTCCAGAGTGCTGAACACACCATTGCTCTCTACTCTAGATGGCCTTGCTTCCGTACCTGTTGTGGAAACTTACCTGTGTGGAAAATGACTTTATCCTCATGGGACATTATACTGAGTCTGGGGAAGAACTTGGTTTCCAGCAACAGATCCTAGGAATTTCAAGCTTGTGCTTTTTTTCTAAGCAAGTTACTTCGTTACTTTGTGGGGATTAAATAGAAATTAGCAGTTCACTGGGAACTAAATGCATTCCCCACTGTGGCCTGTAACATCGTTAAAGCATGGTTTAACTTAATCACCAGGTGTCCTCATATGGGTCGCTTGAACCACATGGCAAAGCCTGTTGCTTTGGCTGAGGGTCTTTTTGTCAGAAGGCCTCCCAAGGACGTGCAGCTGGCTTTCAAAACCATTGAGACTATCTTACTGGCTCCTTCGCATGATTGATTTGTAGAAGACAGAAATAATTAGAGCTAGAGCGGCAGACACATGTGCAGGCCTGTTCTGTCTGTGTCAAGCAAAACGGTCCTGTCTTCTCTCCAGAGCACCCTGCTTGGGAGACAGAAGTGTTGCAGGTGCTGCGGCGCTTCTGGGAGTGCCCACTTGGAATGATGCATCTCCATCTTCAGCCGAGTGCATTCCAACACTTGCATCTGCCTTGCTTGGCTTCCTAAATTAGTTGGGTAGTGGGGGAGGCATGAGTCTCATGCTCATTCACCCAGAGACGTTAAGGAATTGATTCTCCTGGCTTTGAAAAATATATTTGCAATAGCTAATTTAAAGGTTTCATTGAGGAAATCCAATAGCATCCCTAGAGACTATGTCTGTTAAGTGCTGTTCATCCCAGTCCAGGGCCCGTTTCTCATTTTTATATATCTCATTTAAACTTGTTGAAAACATTTAATAGTGGGGTGTGGCAGCTTTGGAAAATCGGATTCCCTATGCTCCCAAGAATATGTCCTTCATGTTGCTTGCGTCTGTTAAGCAACGTCCTGAATTAATCACTTAAATAATTAACTAATCATGTATGTGTGTGTGTGTGTGTGTGTGTGTGTGTGTGTGTACATGTGTGGGTGTGTGTGGACCAGGGAAAAGGCCAACTTACAAGAGATTATTCTCTCCTTCTACATGTGGGTCCAGGATATGAAACTCAGGGTCATCCGCCTGCGTAGCAAGGACCTTTACCCTAATGCTCGACAGATTTGTCCAAGAAATTACGTTCGAGTAGGGTTTTCTGTGTGCTGAAGTATGTGTTGCCACACTGCCAGGAACTTTTCAACCCTCCACTTCTGTGTGTGTTGTAGGAGAGGTGTATTACACACACGCACATGTGTGCACACATATGTGCGTGCAGGCCGGAGGTTAGTATAGTTGTCTTCCTCTATTTTCGTGGAATGGAATCTCCCCAGTTCAGGTAGACTGACGGATGAGTCTCAGCTTTGCCCTATCAGCTTTGCCTCCCAGTGCCAGGTTTGCAAAGATGCCACTGTGGTACCCAGATGTGGTGGTTTGAATATGCTTGACCCAGGGAGTAGCACTATTAGGAAGTATGGCCTTGTTGGAGTGGGTGTGGCCTTGTTGGAAGAAGTGTCATTGTGTGTGTGGGCTCAGACTCTTATTCTATACAATCCACAAACCACAAGAAACTCAAGAAGAAGGAAGACCAAAGTGTGAATACTTTGATCTTTCTTAGAAGGGGGTACAAAATACCCATGGAAGGAGTTGCAGAGACAAAGTATGGAGCAGAGACTGAAGGAAGAACAATCAGAGACTGCCCCACCTGGGGATCCTTCCCATATACAATCACCAAACCCAGACACTATTGTGGATGCCAGCAAGTGCTGGCTGACAGAAGCTTGATATAGCTGTCTCCTGAGAAGCTCTGCCAGTGCCCGACTAATACAGAAGTAGAGGCTCACAGCCATCCATTGGACTGAGCACAGGGTCCCCAATGAAGGAGCTAGAGAAAGGACCCAAGGAGCTGAAGGGTTTGCAGCCCCTTAGGAGGAACAACAATATGAAGTATCCAGTACCCTCAGAGCTCCCAGGGACTAAACCACCAACCAAAGAACACACATGGTGGGACTCATGGCTCCAGTAGCATATGTAGCAGAGTTTGGCCTAGTCGGTCTTCAGTGGGAGGAGAGGCCCTTGGTCCTGTGAAGACTCTATGCCCCAGGGTAGGGGAATGCTACGACCAGCTACGGCCAGGAAGCAGGAGAGGGTGGGTTGGTGAGCAGAGGAGGGGGGAGGGAATAGGGTTTTTGTTTTTGTTTTTTTTTTCCCCAGAGGGGAAACTGGGAAAGGGGATATCATTTGAAATGTTAATAAAGAAAATATCTAATAATAATAAAAAAAAAGAAGACCCTTATCCTAGCTGTCTAGTCTTTTCCTCATAACCTTCAGATGAAAATGTAGAACTCTCAATTCTTCCTGCATCATAGATACTGCCATACCTTGATGATAATGGACTGACTTCTGAACCTGTAAGCCAGCCCCAATTAAAAATGACATCCTTCTAAGATTTGCCTTGGCCATGGTCTCTAGTCACAGCAGTAAAACCCTAAGACACCGGCCTTTTTTGTGAGTGTTGGGGATCGAATTTGGGTCTTCACATTTGCACAGCAAACACATTAACCACCTTCCCAGCCCTAACCCTCCCTCTTTCTTGTCCAAAGACACATAGGTCACCAGAGGGGAAACATTAGGGCTGTTTGAGGCTTTTTTCTATGCCTGTGCTGTTCTGAACAGCCCCGGATGTCCGAGGTTTTACAAACTGTCTCCTCTACCCTTGCAAGAACGGCTTCCTTTTCAGACTTCATGGCGGACACTTGTTAGCTCTGACCAGTACAGCTCTGTAGGCAGCTATGGTGTTGAACAATTGTCACTGATTGTTTGCAACAAACTCCCTAGAGTCTGAGCCTTTTTGCACTAAGTAAGCTCTGATTTGGGTCAAATAAAGTCAAGCCCAAAGGGTAGAATTTTCCCAGAGAGCCTCTCGACAGTTCAGAGAGTAAGCAGTTCCTTCCTGGCCTCTGCAGTGTCTTTGGGACTGTTGGCTTTCACAGCCTCCGTGTTTGGGAGACTTTTTTTTTTTTTTCTAAAAAAATAGGTAGTTTTATACCAAGAAGGGAGCTATGGAATGGGGCCAGTAAAACTGCCTGTGACCTGCTGTTTCTTAGTAGAATCCCTGTTTGTCTTGAATAAGCAGTGAGTGCTCAAGATTGGTGTAAGATTTTTGATTAGTTCCCAGACTTTTGAAAATGTTGGCTTTTCTGGAGTTCTCAGGGATGGCATGGGGTGCTCATTCTTAGAAGGTGTTACCCCACCTTTTCTAGCCCCTTTCTTTGAGGAGACTTTGACAGTGCAATCAGGTGGGCAGGAGAAGGGTCACTTTGTACCGGAGGAGGCTTGTGGGCTTGTGATCCGTGGTGGATAAGCCTGTGCCTACATCTGGGACTGGATGGAGTGAAGGATTCAGCACCACCTCCCTCTGAAACCTCCAGCTGAACACCTATCCATTCTGGGTGGATGGGCTGCATGCCTCTCTTAATGATAGGAGACAGGAGGGATGGTAAGAGGCATTTTCATATTGCAAATTATAAAGACACACATATGCCCCATGTTATAGGAAGGAATCAGCACACATATGTGACCAGCAGCCTAGCACACACACACACACACACACACACTGTTAGCTTGCTCTGAGTTAACCCCTCCCAGACCAGGTGCCCAGGAGAAGTACAAGGTTGACAAGAGCAGGCACTAACTGGACTCAGACACTGTGTGTGTGCCTGTGACATGCAGTCGGAATGAAGAGGACTAGAGTTGGAAGCAGGTACACAGACACTACAAGTCTCAGAAACCCGCTGACCTCCTGAGGGGATGGATAGCTCTGAGATGATTGACTGCCTGTCCCCCCTCCCCCATAGGACCCATCACTGAAGACGAGATGTAGGTAGATATTTTAGATGCCACCCCATCGTCCTTTCAGACGGTTGGCTCTCTGAACAAAGTGACGATCTAAAGGCTCAGTTCCTCTACAAGGGACAGGCAGGAAGCAGCTCTGAACTCCAGTTGCATTATGTGCTAAGAGGGTTCTCCCCACCACCTACCCAGGATCTCGTGGCTGGAGTATTTGAGGCCCCAGCCTGAGGCTCAGGTGCAGCCAGCCAGGCTTCAGGAAGCCCTAGGCTGCCTCCCTTGCTGGAGCTGAAACACAGGCTTGCTATCATCAGCCCTGTCAACCCAGCTCTGGGGCTGTTCCCTGCAGTCACAGTGTGGGAACCAGCACCCTGCTGGCACTGCCATATGTCTGCGAAGCTTATTTTAGCTATCCTAATCAAGAAATGATTAAAACAATCGGTTTATTTAAATGGCTCTGTATTTTATCTATGTTATTCTTGAATATTGGATTCATATTAAATAAGTTTGTCCTAATTAACTTGAATATTGCAGATCTGTGCTTTTTGAACTCAACATGCAGATTTATGTAAATTACATAAAGCTTTCAAGCTAGGAGGCTGGCCTTTCAGTTTCCAGACCCTTTGGCTCATCTGTACCTCTCACTGGCTCACCAAAGAGGGCTTTGAAGGGCTGGGATGGTACCTTCCTGGGCTCTCCATTAATTTTGCCACAGGTGGGCAGCCCCTCCTCTGAAATGCTGAGGGATGGATGCATTCTGGACATCAGGGTGGTCTGGCTTTTGTAGTGTCCACATCGATCCTATGGGCTGAGCATCCCTACTCTGAACATCTAAAACTCCAAAATGCTTGAAGATCTGAAACGTTTTGATTGTCATCTTGGTGTTTGAAAATTTTTCAGGTTTCTAAACATCTTTGAATCAGAATTTTCAGATTTTGGGCACTTGGCCTGTATTGTTAAAAACAAAATGTTAAAAACAAAGAAAAAGGATGATTGACTTCTGGAAAGAGAGAGAGAGGGAGGGGGAGGGGGAAAGAGAGAGAATCAATACTAACATCCACCTCTCTTAGCTATACTATTGACACTGTGTGTGTGTGTGTGTGTGTGTGTGTGTGTGTGTGTGTGTGAGAGAGAGAGAGAGAGAGAGAGAGAGAGAGAGAGAGAGAGAGAGAGAGAACATTCTTGTGTTTGCACAGATGTGGAAGCCAGAGGAAAATATTGTCATCCTTCAGATGCTATTCATCTTGTTATTTTAGAGACAGGTTCTCTCATTGACCAATTAGACAAGGCTAGATAACCCAAAAGTCCCAGGACCAGCCTGAGTCCACCTCCCCAGTGCTAACAAGAGTGAGCCAATTAAGTCTGCCTGATTTATAAAGGTACTGGGATATCAGACTCCAGTCATTGTGTTGGCAAAGCAAACATTTTACAACTAAGCGTCTCTGAGGGTTTCTATTTATTTATTTATTTATTTATTTATTTATTTATTTATTTTAAGTTATGCATATGTGCATGTGTCTGGGGTGGGGGTGCATGCACATGTGAGTATAGGTGCTGGTGAATGTAGAAAAGGGTATTGCATATCCTGGAGCTAGGGTGCCTCCTGTTAGCTGCCGGAGTCAGATGCTAAGAGCTGAGCTGGACTAGGGTTCAGGTGTCCGCTCTGCCCACATCCTCCTTCCTGGGAATTCGATGTGTCTCTCTTTTATGTATGACACAAAAGAAGGAAGATGGAGACGTCCCACTCAGTAAGTAGATGGATTTCAGCTGAAACCATTGAGAGAAAGGAATGTGGGATGAGTTCTCTGCCTGTACTTGGCCACTGACAACACACCATGGTCCCCTGGAGAAGGTTTCCTCCTGACCTCACTTCCCCTACAGAGAACCCAGAGAAGGCTATCTGCCCTCTTACTGAGATGGGCTGCCACTGTGAGCAGGCTCTGGCACCTCCTCCTGTTGGGCCTGGCTGTCATTAACCTCTCCCAGGGCCTCAGCCTTTCTCTTGTTTTCTACCTGGAGAGAGGTACAAAGCCCTTCCTGTGCTCTGGCATTTCTCTTTAAAGTTTTCATTCCCTTTCCAAATGATTGGAAAAGCTCCAAAATGCAACTGTTTCTATAGAGTTTAATGTTCCTCCTATGAAACCTCTTGTGAAACTATTTTATTTTCTTTGTGCTAGGGATGATCCCAGAGCCTTGCCTATGTTAGGCAGATGCTCTACCAGTACCCTTCACTGGGGGACTCTTGGCAGGGGCTCTACCACTGAGCCACACCCAAGCCCCTCACTGGGGGATTCTAGGCAGGGGCTCTACCACTGAGCCACACCTCCAGCCCCTCACTGGGGGATTCTAGGCAGGGGCTCTACCACTGAGCTACACCCCAGCCCCTCCCTGGGGGATTCTGAGAAAACACTCTGCTACTGGACCACACTTCTAGCCCCTCACTAGGGTATTCTAAGCAAGCACTCTACCCTGAGCCACATCCTAGCTTCTTACTGGTAGATTCTAGGCAAGTGGTTATCACTGAGTTTCATTCAAAACTCCATACAAGACTCTTAAAATTAAACATAATCGTTTGCTTTTCTCCACACTGTCCAAGGCAGGTTCATTTTTCAGATGCAGGCAGAGAACCTCAATGAGTGGAGGAAGAGTTTCCTTCCCAACAAGGTTAATGCCTTTCTGGCTAAACTCCAGAGGGACTGGTTATAGGAAACAAATCCACAGTGAAAGACAATGGAAAGAAATCTGTGGTAAGAGAGAAAACATATTGACAAAGGAGTGAACATTAAGTCTGACTTTCTGCAGGATTGCTCATCCCAGCTTTGACAGACATATTTGTATTTGAGGTGACACAGCTCCCCACTTAGCACTAAGCATAAGCTTCCCCACATCACTGCACATGATGTGAAGTAGGAAAATGGGTGTGCAGGAATGTGTGTGTGTGTGTGTGTGTGTGTGTGTGTGTGTGTGTGTGCGTGTGCAATAGGAGAGAAACAGTGTGCTATGAGGAAAGTGCTGTCATGAAAGGGTGATGAGGAACCTATGTAGGGGACAGTTTTGAATTATTCCTCCCTCAAGTTTATGTAAAGAAGGGGCAGCAGATGAGTTGGAAGTGAAGGGTATTTCCTCAGCCTTTTGGCAGGTTTGTGCCATGGTAGCTACCCACTCCAGACACTGGAGCATCCTCTAGTGCAGGCTCCAGGCTTTGTACCCCACATGCAACCATTCTCCCAGCTATGGCACCTTCCCTCTCTTCACATCTGGCTTTTCATATACAGCACCAGACTCCTTATAGCAGTGGCCACCATGTGTATGTATGGAGGAAGGCACATCTGTATGTGCTGGTGTGCATACACATATGTGTATGCACATGTGGAGGTCAGAGGCCAGTTTCAGGTGTTTTTGTCAGTTACTCTCCACCTTGCTTTTTGGAGACAATCCCTCACTTTTACCATGAACTCACCAAATAGGCTAGACGGGCTGGCCTGTGAGCCCTAGCAGTGTCCTGTGGCCAAATCCATAGTGCTAGGACTGCAAGCATGTACCCCAGACCACGCTGTTTTACATGGATTCTTGGGATTGAATTCAGATCCTCACGTCTGTGTAACAATTATTTTAGCCACAGAGCCTTCACCCCAGCTATAGGGGTCATCCTTAATTTAGTCACCAGGAGAGACAACAAGCATCCCCAACAGAAGACAGGACAAGAGGCTTCTTCTAGAGCATTGACACTGTCCAGTCTCATTATACTGTAGCAGAATAACTGTGTGGGACAGAAGTGGCCTGATACGTCACAATAAATCAACAACAATTAAGGCAGTTGACATCTTGGGAGTGGGTGGGTGGGTGTAGGGCTTGCTTACTATACACCATGACCCACGTCTAATGCTTGGTGCTTGCTAGCACTGTGAGTAGATATCCTGAGAGAGTTGTACATATGACACAAAAACACAGCTCTCATCTCAAAGAAGATAGAGCTAGTTTACTCTCTCACCACTCTGAGAAATCATGGCTTTGGAACACAAATTAGGATACCCCAGGTCCATATCTTCCAACACAGTGGTTGTTTTGTGAAGATTGTATGATGAAAAATCAAAGAACATCATAAATCAAGGCACTATACATCAGTGGAAAATGCAGGAGGGCAGGATTCGGCAAAGCAGGGAAATCTCTGCTACAGCTTTGAATTATGTCTAAGGAAATTCTTAGCCTTCGGGATGGTGGAAGCCAGAGGTCTTTTAGTACCTTCTGTAAGAATGTAGCTACAAGTCACATGGATGTTAGGTGTTTCTATTGCTGTGTTGAAACACCATAACCAAAGGCATGTTAGGGAACAAAAGGTTCATTTGACTGATACTTTGGCATTATAGTCCATCAGTGAAGAAAGTCAGGACAGGAACTCAAATAGGACAGGAATCTGAAGGCAGTGGCTTATGCAGAGGCCATGGAGGGATGCTGCTTACTGGCTTGCTCCTCATGGCTTGTTCAACCCACTTTTCTATGGAACCAGGACCTCTAGCCCAAGGATAGGCTGGGCCCTCCCCCATCAACTACTAATTTAAAAAATGTCCTACAGAACTGCCTATAGCCTGATCTTATGGAGGCATTGTCTCAATTGAGGCTTCCCCCCCTCTTTGATGACTTTAGATTTTGTTAAGTTCACATAAAACTCTCTGGCACAATAAAAAACAGAGGTGAGTAATAAATGGTCCTTAAGAGACAAGGCTACCCCAAGATAATTTATAATGGAGCTCTGGACCTGCAAAAATATTCCAGCCACACCACAATCATCAAATCTCTCATCAACCTGTGGTCAAGCAGTGTGTTTTCACCCTAGAGATTTGTGGCTACGCATGCCACTGTTGTATGGATGAGGAACTGTATCACTGAGTGGTGGACAGAATGATATGGTGTGGGAAACTCTACCTAGATGCTATTGTAGGAAGGTACAGCAGC
This sequence comes from Mastomys coucha, assembly GCF_008632895.1. Classification (NCBI taxonomy): domain Eukaryota; kingdom Metazoa; phylum Chordata; class Mammalia; order Rodentia; family Muridae; genus Mastomys; species Mastomys coucha. The sequence goes on from NW_022196905.1 coordinate 135,995,272, forward strand.
TGGAGCTAGCCTGGTCAGGAAGTGGCCATGCCTGTGCTAAGTGAATATTGACTGTTCAGCCAGGGGTCATTTCCTCCACTTAGAACTCCTATGTAAAAACCTTTAACTGGAACATTTTGTCACTTGCATCCAGAGCCACCTTACTGTGTAACCAGAATACTGGAGTTCATGGGTCCTGTCACCACAAATGTCATAGAGCTGAGTCAGGAACCAAATCTTTCAGCTGTGCTTTATTCAGCAAGCCAGCAGCCTGAGAAGACAGAGGTCTGACATCCCAAATCGGCTTCCTCTCATCCTAGCCAGCATACTTTTCACGAGGACTCTGAACAGACTGCCTCCTGCATTCCTTCACTATCGTGTGTGTGTGTGTGTGTGTGTGTGTGTGTGTGTGTGTGTGTGTGTGTGTGTGCGCGCGCGCACACCAGAATCATGCCAAAGCCTGTGTTCCTCTATACAGGTTAACCCAGAATCAATAAATGCTTAGCGGTGTGTGTGTGTGTGTGTGTGTGTGATATTAGGTATTTACAAGGCAGGAAGATTGTGAGTTCTAGGCCAGCCTGGGATATATAGTGATGTCTTGCCAAGGAACAGAGGGAGGGAGAGAAGAGTAAGGGAAGGAGGGAAGATGGGTGAGAAGAAGAGGGAAGAACAAAGGAGGAAGTAGAGGGATAAGGAAGGAATAGGGAAGGGGAGGGGAAGAGAAAGGGAAGGGAGAAGAAAGGGAGGGAGGGCAGGGAACCAATGCCAGCAGTGTAGCGTCACTTGATGCTTGAAGTGTGCCCTTGGACTGTGGTATCTGCTAGTGGTGTTATTGTTTTAGAGGGGAACATTTATAACTAATCTATCTTAATTTCTTTACCCCATTTCCATGTGTGGCTGAATTATTATATATTTTTTTAAAATGTTATGTTTGTCTATGAAATCCTATCTTATCCAGTTTACAAACTCTTCCAGATCGGCTTGGGGAGATCCTGGTGTATCCTCCAGTCCCTGAGCCCATTTTCCCTGTCATCTGTGTGAATATTCAGGTCAGTAGAGAATCACTTCCTAAGTCAACAGTAGTTAGCTAGAAAAGAAGATCTATAGCACCAATGGATGCCACATACATGTCACCTAGAGAAAGAGGCCACTCTGGGCACCACTAGCTACTGTGCGCTGTGGACTCTCATTGCAGAAACAATGTGCAGAGCCTTTGGAACTCTCACCTTGGTTCTTCTGGTGGTGGCATTTTGTTTAACTATATTACAATATCAAGAATAAAAAGCTGATGATGTCCACCCATGCAGTTGCCTAGGTTACAGACTCTTCTGTCTGTACTGGCTTAGCAAGCTTGTGTGTGTGTGTGTGTGTGTGTGTGTGTGTGTGTGTGTACAGAGAGTGTCTCTAGATTCATCAACACTTCTGCTGTCAAAATCAATGACTGGTCTGCCATCACCAGGAGCTCCCAGTGAGACCTTCCACCCCTAGTTCCGCATTGTTTGGGATCTCTAGCTCAGAAAATTAGCTGTGATAAATAGCATTAGGACTGTTGGATAGGAGGAAAGGGAAAAATAAGATCTGAGGAGATGGCTTAGTGGGTAAAGAGCCTTTGTGTACAGACGTGAGGTATGCAAAGCCACGTATGACCATGCAAAGCCATGTATGACCATGCAAAGCCATGTATGACCACAGGTGTGCCTCTAACGCCACCTCCATGGTGAGCAGATACAGGGGGACTGTGGGCCCTGCTAGCTCCCAGTCTGGCTGTAGGTTCTGTGAGGAAGCCTTTCTCAGGAGAATGAAGTGGAGGATAATAGAGCAGGACCCTTGATGACCTCCACTAGTCTCCATGTACACATGGGCCTCTGTACCCACACACATATGTATGCACATAGATCACATGCATACAACAGGCACACCAAAGAAATGGGAGGGACAAGTGAGAAATACACATTGTAGTTTATGAGAAGTCTAATATTGGATGGTAAACTTGATTTTGTGTTAATATTGTGGTGATTAGAAATGTAAACTCTGGAGCCTGCGAGGGGTTTGGATCCTGAGTATACCATGTACTAGCTGTCAGTCACTTGATAAATCACTTAACCTCCCTTGTAAAGGTTTGCCTTGCTGGCAAATCTGGGATAATTATCATGGCTACGTCATTGAGCTCTGAGGATTGAAGAATATAACATACTCCACTTAGTATATGGTAGGTAGGGCCATGTAAAGTGGCTATTTTTTATAATGGAAAATGGATGTCATCAGTTTCATGGACGATCTTAATAGGATGGATTAAGTATTTTCTCCTATTCATGTTATTACTAAGATGATACAAACCAATAGGATGATGGCTTGTTGAAAAATGAGTATTAACCAATCAGAGGACAAGCTCATGCAGCGGTACATACCTTCAATCCCAGCTCCAGGGAGACAGAGCAAGGTTGTATCTGTTTCTGTATGATCTCTATGGCCAGTCTCATCTATAGAGTGAATTCCAGGTCAGCCAGAGATACATAGTGAGACTGTCTCGAAAAACAAAAATAAACTGCAGGATTTCAACGTTTAGCCAGATGATGTATGGGGGCGAGGGAAATCTCTATGACATAATGAAGCTGGTGACAATGAAAAGAAGCTTCTGGAATGATTCTAAAGATAAATAATAACTAAAGGAACATCCATTCAAGAAAATCCACAGGACTGAAGACTGCTCCCTGCCCTGGCCCCAGCTCAGCCAAGTAGAGAGACCACTGTAGCTCTACACATGAGTCCTTCAGCTGCAGGCCACAGGCTGGTTACTTTCATCTGGGAAGGGTACTTATTTCTGAATCTATTCCTTGGAACTATGGTTAGAACCCTGGAGGCTTCTTTTCAGCCCAACCGCATGGAGTAAAGGGTCTAGCCTGGGATGAGCATTCTAAACTACTTAGACCCCTAGAAGCAGTGATTTTACTGTAAGAGGTACAGAGTGATGGCAGCCATAACGGAGGTTGCCATTGTTCAGCTCCTCTACTCAGGACTCAATTCAAACCTGTGTGCATCTATACGCATATATGCACCTGTGTACTCATGTAGATATCTAGTGTCTTCCTTCCTTATTCTCCATAGGGTTTATGACCAACCATGGAACCCAGGGATTCCTTTCTCTGCCTCCCCAGCACTCTTACCTCCATGCTTGGCTTTTACACTGATGCTGAGGTTGAAGGCAAGTCCTCATGCTTGCAAATCCAGCACTTGACTGAGAGCCATCTCCCCTGCCCTGCTGTGCAGAGAGTTGACACCAGGGATAATCAGAGCAAGCACCAGACACCGACTTTCAAACCATCTCTGTAAAGGATCACAATTTGATCCAATTAGTTTGAGGAGCAAGTTGTGCCTCCAGAAATATTAAAAATGATAAATAATAGGCAGTTAGTAGAGTTTGATAGCTGGCTACCATCAGAAAGAGAGGAAAATGAACCCTACCTAAACCATCAGCATTCCCAGTGTCTACGGTCATACCCAAAGGCACCCTACCCAAGCATCCTGAGGCATCATTTCCTCCACTGTGGGGCGTATCATTTGCTTACTTGTTTAATGTCTATTTTAGTTAAGCCTGTTTCCCCTGGAAGGAGGAGACAGGGGAGAGAAAGGAGGGTGACAAATGGAGACATGCAAAGAAGCAGGGCAGTGTGACCACACATGCCCCAGACAAGAATGCAAGAGAACTAGTAAGCATGAATAAGCACAACCAAGTGTAAGTTCATTTGGACAAAGCTTCAAACCTGCCTTTCAGATATGCTCATGGGCTGGGTGTTACAGCTGGAAAAAAATGTCAGGTCTGTAGAAAGGAAGCAGAGGGCAATTATCCTTCAGGGAGAGCTTCCTTTGGAGAGCTGACATTACAGCCACAGACAGATCTTTCAGTTGTGGAAGAACAAAGGCAGTTCCTTGCTCTTAAAAATTTCGCCGAACAGAGGGAGTAATTTCTATATCATAAGAACCATCCTATGTGCTAGAAGTTACAAAGCACCATTGAAAGTCTATCTGTAACTCAAGTGGTTGTGGTGGTTTGAATGAAAATGTTCTCTATGGTTCATATATTTGAATGCCTAGACCCCAGTTAGTGGAACTGTTTGGGAAGGATTAGGAGGTGTGGCCTTGTTACAAGAGGTTTTTTTACTGGGAGTGAACTTTGAGCTTTTACAGCCTCATGTCAAACCAAGTTTTCCTCTCTCTCTCTCTCTCTCTCTCTCTCTCTCTCTCTCTCTCTCTCTCTCTCTCTCTTTCTCTCTTTCCCTCTCTTTCTTTCTCTGCCTATATACTGCATATTGGAGATATAAGATGTGTTCTCTCAGCTACTGCTCCAGCCATGCATACCTGCCTGTCATCATATTCCCCACCATGATATCCATGGACTCATCCTCTGAAAATAAGCAAGTTTCCCCAATTAAATGATTTGTTTTATAAGTTGCCTTGGTCATGGTGTTTCACATAGTATAGAACAATAATAAAAACAGTGGTCTTAAGTCTGGGTAGTAGGGAGGGGGCAGACTTATTACTACAAAGGGAGAGAGAACTCTGAGAGCTTCAAGGTTGTATGAATGGCAGAGGGGGGCCTAATTTGGAGAACGAACAGAAGCTAAAAATTCTGTGATCTTTTACTGGGGAGCACCCACATAAAAAACCAGTCATAGCTGGGTGGTGGTGGAACACGCCTTTAATCCCAGGACTTTGGAGGCAGAGGCAGGCGAATTTCTGAGTTCAAGGTCAGCCTGGTCTACAGAGTGAGGTCCAGGACAGCCAGAGATATACAGAGAAACCCTGTCTCAAAACAAACAAACAAACAAAAAGCCAGTCATAGCAGCATGAGCCTATAATTCCAGTTCTAGAGAGGCAGAGACAGGTGGATCCCTGAAACTCCCTGGCCAGTTTGGCAAATCTGTAAGCTCTAAGTTCACTGTCCCAGAAAACAAGGTTGAGAACAACCAAGGAAATACACTTACCATTCACCTCCTGCCTCCATATGCATGTGTGTGTGTGCACCTGTCTGCATACACAACACTCATATGAATATCTACCTCACACATACACCACACACACAAAATAAAATAGAAAAAAAGTTCACTCATTCATGACAAAAGTCATCTAGGAAGGTGGGTAATGATAACCCCATGCCAAATGGAATCTTTACAGAGAAGTTAAAAGAACAAAAAGGGGGGGGGGGCAAACAGAAATTCTAGACTTGTAAAGTCCAATAACCCAGAGCTAGTCAAAAAGAAAAAACTAACCCTCAACGATATATTTGAATAAACAAACTTGAAATTCTACAGGCAAAGATCACGCAAACTGAGGCAAGAAAGAATAAAAGAGAAAAATGAAGTGATTCCCCAGAGGAATGTAGGATGCCACTAAATAGGGCAGCATAGCCTAATAGGAGATCCAGAAGGAGAGGAGCGAGGGGAACACAAAAATTATCTAATGGACACAACCCTTCAAAGTGATAGAATGGCAGTAGCTCTCCTATACTCTGAATTCTAAGGATGGTAGATGCAGACAGACCCACAACAGGAAAATCCCCATCAAAATGCTGGAGTTCAAAGATAAGCAGAGAATCCTGAAGGTCATTACAGACAGCTACTGACTTCCAGGAGAGCCCAGCTCTCAACAGAAGCACATGAGGCCTGGTAAGAGAAGGGCAATCTTTCAAACAGCCCCAAGGAAAACCAAAATGAACAAGCATCACAGGTCTGACCATGCTGCCTTTCAGAAGAGAAGGTAAAACTGAAGGCTTGCCCAGATAAACATGCCCTGGGGAATGTATTTCTAGTGGATGAGCTTATAAGAAAAGCACAGGAAATACTTCAGGCTGAAAGTAGATGGTTCTGGAAGGCAATTTGAATCAACACACACATACATACCAAAAAACAAACAAAACAAAACAAAACAAAGGGACTTCCATATAGTGCTATCAGAATTTAAAGTCACGGGGCAGATGCCCAATGTCAAAGCAGGAGAAGTGAATATGAAGACAGCATTGCTGTTATCAAAGAAGCCTATATCCATGGTGGAGGATGTGAGGGGGTATTAAGGGAGGGCTTAGGCAAACCCAGAGCTAGTCAACCTTCTAGTACTGTGTTAGAGGAATGCTCAAGTTAACATGTTGTTCTATGTTAACATGTTATCATACTGTTGATGTTATAAAACAATCTGACCAAAAACATCTTAGGGTTTATTTCATCTTAGGGATAAAAGGGTTTATTTCAGCTCATGGGCTACAGTTCATCGACCAGAAAAGTCAGGCCAGGAATACGAAGGCAGGCTGCTTGCCTTTCCATTTAGCATTACCTCCAACCACAGAACTCAAGTCACAAAATTCGCAACTAAAGAAGTACAACAGGCATCGTCAAGAGCACTGCTTGATAGATGGTAGCAGGTAAGGCTCATACAGCTCAGGTTCACCTAAAAAGGGAATGGTGCCACCTGTGGTGGGCTGGGCTCTTCTACATCAGTTAGCAAGCCAATCCCATACAGATATGCCCACGGGGTCAAGATGATATAGGAAACCATTCAGTTGAGAACTCCTTTCTTCGGTGCCTCTAAAGACAAGCTAACTAGGGGATATGTCTCTGTACAGAGTTGAAAAGAGAAGTCAGGCCTGAAGTTTAAGGAAGCAACGGAAGCAAAGGAAGCAGATGCAATATAAAGAGGTGTCATGCTTTACTCCAGCTCAAGTTGAGCTAGTGCTTTTGGCAAAGTGGCTTTTAAGTCCCTTTGACAAAGCCACAGGAACCAGTAGCTCCCAGGATCACCCAAATGTTCTTGTAAATTGTTAGAGACAAATATAGACTAGCATTCAGATATGAATCTCTAAGGGCTCAGACTCAGGGAAGCTCTGATCTTTTTTGTGGGGGTATATCTCTTAGAATCACATATGGTTTGCACTGTAAAAAAAAAAAAAATGCAAGGAAAATCTCACATTGTTCCAGGTAAGAAAGGGAAAAAAATTAACCATTTTGAAATATACCCAGTGCACAGTGAATAAAGCTAAGCCAGGAAACACTGAATTACAGGGGCTTGATCTGACCAGGGGCAGAGCCAGGCCAAGCCATCTGTCAGCTTTCCTGTATCATCAGGAAGAAGGAAAACAAAACAGCCAAGAAGTGCTTGTGATGTCCCCAGACCAGAGACTGAGACCCACCCACCAGTGATGATGTGAACGTTAGTATAGTAATAATGCAGTAATGGTGGGTAGTGATTGAGAGACCCAGAGGTCAAAATGGCCACTGAAGTACTTGGGCATCCATGCAAGACATGGCTCTCATTTCAAAGGGGATATGAGAGAGCTTAATCAGATCCTGAATATGAGTGACCATGACCTAGAAACAAAGTTTCAGGTTGCCCGGAATGTCATGTTCCAACAAAGTTAACAATTTCATGAGAATTTTTACAGTTGCAGAACAAAGGAAATCATAATTCAAGGCATTTTTAGATACGTTGGGGGGAACATTAGGCAGACAGGATACAGCAAGTTAAAGGTGTCTGGTATGGACCTGGCAGACTTGTCTGGAGACTGTCTTAGCCTTCGGGCTGGTGGAAGCTGTTTGTGCATTCCAGAGGTTTTTCCTAATAGTCACAATGATGGGTGTTAGGTTACACAGGTGAATGGGCACTTGGGGAGCTGGGGAGCCCAGGATAACTTGTTTGCGAACCGATAACTTGCAGCTCTCTGCTCTCACACTTTTAATCACTCAGTCAGCCTTGTTGAATCTTTAACAAACATGGATTTTCCTGGAAACTTCAGTTCATATGAGAAACCTAAAAATAGTAGAAAACTGAGGGGGAATTTTCTCGAAGCCCTAATTCTTCCTACCCAAGGCTGTCCCCCAGCCCTGACTAACCTTTTTCAGAGTTTATTCTGAGAAGTGACCAGACCTACTTTGGATTTTGTTTCCTTGGTCAGTTTTTGAAGTCTATTTTTTTTTTTTTCCAGAGCTGAGGACTGAACCCAGGACCTTGCGCTTGCTAGGCAAGCGCTCTACCACTGAGCTAAATCCCCAACCCATCCTTGGTCAGTTTTTACTTGCATCTTTTTATTTAGTGAATTTTACTTCAGTCGTGCCTATATGGGACACTTTGCTAGGTGTTGAGGATATAGTAATCATGAAACAAGGAAGCAAACAGCAAATCAGTTCTAGAAAACAGTTATCACTAGTATTCAGAGAGGTGACACCAAATGGCTCGGAGCCATCACTGAGGGAATGAACCTGGCCGGGGTGTGTGGAGTTTTCCCTGAGGATGAGATGAGGAGATAAGCCAGAGTGAGAGCTGAGAGTGGGGGAAAGAGCTAGGGGGTAGGGGAAAGAGCTGGGGGGGGACAGCTGAGGGGAGGGGACAAGAGCTGAAGGAACTGAATAAAAAGACATGTTGAGAGCAGCGATATGGGAGAGGCAAAATATGAGGAGGGAGGAAGGCAGGGTGTGGGAAGCAGAGGTATGAGAACAGGGGACTGCTGGGACATGAGAGGCGTGGGTTTGGGCCTAAGGAGAAGTGGGTTATAAGAAAGATAGGCATGGCAGAGGCAAGAGGCGGAGCTATACAGATGGCTGTGCCATGCTCGGGGGTGAAACAGGGTTGAGCATGTCACAGAGGAGTGTGTGGTGCTCTGCGGTGACACAGACAGGTGTGTCATCCTTTGGGGAAATACAAAGGGATCATAATGACTTCTACACAAATTTAAGGTTTTTATCAGAAAACTGAAAAATAATGTTTTCAGAGGAGATTTAATGATACAGGAGCAAAAGAGGTCATTTGAATATTTGCATGTTATTATATTAGGCACAGCAATGACTATATGTAGTTAAGTCCTACAATTCTGGTTATGATTACATATCACACATCACTAATAGTAAATGATGTGGTTTTAATGTCTCTGGTAATACCTTAGTAATAGAGTATTAAGTTTAAAAAGTGGGACTGCAGAGGCAGTTGAGGTGGTAAAGTGGCTTTACCACATAAACATGAGGACCTGAGTTTGATCCCCGGAACCTGTGTTGAAAACCCTGGTGTGAATAGCAAATGCCTGAATTCCCAGCACTGGGAAGGCAGAGGCAGGAGGATGCCTAGGGCTTGCTGGCCTGGTGATCAAGCCAGACTAGTGATCTCCGGGGTCAATGAGAGATCTCATCTCAAAAAGGAAAGCTGGGAACTAATCCTGAGAATAAGACACCTGACATCAACCTTTGGCCTCCATGTGAGCATGTACAAAAAACACAAAAAAACTACAAAAGAAAAACATGCCTGAGATGGTGGTGCACATCTTTAATCCTAGCACTCGGAAGGCAGAGGCTGGCAATCTCTGTGAGTCCAAGGCCAGCCCAGTCTACATAAGGAGCTCCAACACACACACACGCACACGCACACGCGCATGCACATGCACACACACATACACACACACACACAGTGAGACAAAAAAAACATCATGTTTAACAACAGTGTCAGAAAGGAAAGCAACATGTATATGCTGGCAGACCGTGAAGGGGACCGGCCCAAACTGTTGCCAGAATATACTGGTTTGTGGCATTGTGAAGGGTCCTTTGCATATCGTCCTTCATCTTCTAAATTCTCTGAAAATTGATAGGCTTTTTGGTTTACTAGAAAAAACATATTGTATCTGAGCAAAACAGCCTCATCTTATCTCAGAACATTTGGGTTAATAATCCCTGTGTTAAACTGGCCAATGGAACGGTGCTGGAGAACAGCTATCAAGTGGCCGGAGCTCTGGACACTGGCGCTGGCGATTGTTCTCAGAGGTCTCCTCAGCCAGGCTTTTCCGCCGAGGACTCTTAAGCTTCACTGCGTTGTTGGTATCTATTATTCAATCAGAGAGATCTGGGAGAGAAATTGAAACCGGCTAGCCTTGGGCAGTTGCTTCAGCAATTCTAATGCATGTTCCGGTTCTCACTGCTCCATGTACTGAACTGTAAAATTCCGGTTTTGTAACCACAGGAAAACCGTAGGGTGAATTTAATCTCATCCCTGTTTTATTTGACTAGGAACGAAAAGCAAATCTTAAAATTCAAAAGTGTTTGGTGCCACCACATAATTATTATACATAAAGCTGGGTCATGGCTACTGGGCTTTTATTTTCACTTTTATCTGGAGCATCCTGTAATTTAAGATGTGGTCTGTTATGTCCAGATGACAATTTTTTTGTGTGTGTATGAATTTAAACAGAAAGCATGAAAGAAGTTTAAGATGTCACATTGTCTGCAGGGAGAAAAGAAATGAATATTCGGAGGTGCAGGCAGAAGTGGCTAAGAGGTCATTTGGCTCCCTTGCCACAGCTTGCTCATAGAGAGCGCACTGGGGTGATGTGGGCCCTCGTGCCTTCCCTTCTATGGAGAGGGTCCAGGGTCAGTGGGGTGAAGTTCCTGTTTAGCTGATGGGTCATGCTGGCAGTCCAGAGTTCCACTCTCACAGATGCTAATGGTAGCAGCGGACCCTGCAAGTCCCAAGGCCAGAATCAGGTTAATGTATGCTGAGTCAGCACGATAAAGGCTATACGGAAGGCTGGGGAGATGGTTTAGTCACTAAAGTGCTTCCTGCACATGTGTGGGGGCTTACATTTGCAGCCCCAGCACTGACATAAAAAATAGGAATGGTAGCATACACTTGTAATCCCAGTGCTGGGCAGGCAGACACAAGTGAATCATTGGCCTTGCTGACTGGCCACCCTGTCCTACACAGTAAGCCACAGGTCACAGTGAGAGATCTGGTAAATCCAGATATGGCTGGGTGCACCTGTGTCCTGTTACCCTAGAACTGATTGGAGGAACATGGGAAGGCATGTAGATTGAGGAGGCTGGCTGACCAGACATCCTCTCATGGTCCCTGCAGGCACACCAATGGCACATGCATCTATACACTACACACATTATTCACACATGCTTCTCACATACACACCAAGTACTTCAGCATCCAATAAACAGTGCTCAAGGCTGACCTCTGGCCTCCATGTACCCATACACACATGCACACAAGCATGAACACAGTCTAATAAATTTACAAAAAATATACATACACATAGGTTACATAATATACATTTATGTAGCTGAACAGTAATTAAACAAAGCCAGATCTTCTGAGCTGTATAAACCAATAGCCATGGTGGGACATGAGTTCTTGTTGGCATTGGGCATTTTTTACTCTTTCTAACATAACTGGACTTTAAAGCTTTGAGTACTAGAGTAAGATACTAGGTTAAGGACCAAGAAGTGATTTGTTTGCTAGTGTAAAAAATTGAACTAATTTGTTGAACAAAGTTGGTAAAATGATCTGCACTCTGGCTACCTAGTTATTTTCATTGCTTCTGTTAAAAACTGCCTCATGGTATCATTCATTACTGCAAAGGAGGACTGCACATTAGTGGGAACTTACACATGCTCTAAAGGGAGATGCTCTACTCAGGGAGAATGGCCACCTGATGGGCCAGAGGATGGTGAGGGGGGCATCAAGTGCATTGCAGGGGTGTGAGGAATAGGCTATGCCATTTAATTTTGATGTCCTCTGTCAAGTGCCAAATCAATCAACAGTACGAAGGAATCTGGACACTATATATATATATATGTGTGTGTGTGTGTGTGTAATGCGGGAGGGTGTGTGTGTTTCTAAGGGTGATGTTCACTTATTAAAGTGGGCTGAGGAAGACTTCATTCAATAGCAGACCTATTTCCTAATACAGTATGAGAAGCAAAAATTTACAGCCAAGAAATAGAGTGGGGACCCAGGGGTGCAAAATTATTAAGATGGAATGGGGATGGGAATTATAATAGAATGAGTGCCAAAGGCAAGGATGCAGGAACTCTGGGTGACCTAGCTTAGTGCTTCTTGTTCCCATGCTCTGGCTAAAGCTGTGTTTTATAAGGCGGGACACATGATCAAGGGAAGGTTCAGAAGTATGAGTAAAGTTTAAGAATTGGTCAGTAAATACCAATGAGCAAAAAATAACAAAAACAGGCTGCTTGGTTTGTGGGTCCCGTGCACATGGGCATGTATGCATATATGTATATGCCAGGAGTGGGGTGGTGTGCAGAGGACAGCTCACATGTCATCCTCAGGAGCCTTCCACCTTGTTCTTTGAGATAGGTTCTCTCAATGGTCTGGAACTCAGTGAGTAGGTTAGGCTGGCCGGCCAGCACATAACAAGGAGCCTCCTGTCTCCACCTCTCCAGTGCTGAGATTACAAAAAGCCACCGCCACAAACCACTCCTTTAAAAGACTGATTGATTGACTACTTGATTAGTTACATGTGTGGGTGTGTTGTCTGCATGTGTGTGTGTGTGCCATGTGTGTGCCTCGTGCCCACAGAGGTCTGCCTGAAGAAGGTGTATGATTTTGTGGAGTTACAGGCAATTGTGAGCCACAGTGTGGCTAATGAGGACTGAAACCAGGTCCTCTGCAAGTGCAGACCAGTAAACATTCTTAATCTTAAAGCTATCTCTCCAGTTCACATATGACTGTTTTTTTAAAAAAATGATTTATTTATGTATAGCTGTCACACGAGAAGAGGGCACCGACCGGATCCCATTACAGATGGTTGTGAGCTACCATGTGGTTGCTGGGAATTGAATTCAGGACCTCTGGAAGAGCAGTCAGTGCTTTTTAACTGCTGAGCCATCCCTCTAGCCCTCAGATATGACTTTTTAAAAGTGAGTTCTGATTATTGAACTCATGGCCTCATGCTTGCTTGTCATGTACTTGACTAAAGTACCTTCCAACCTCTCTTTCTTTCTCTTCCTCTTTTCTTTCCTTTCCTTTTTTCCTTTTGTTTTGTTCTTTTTTTTATTTTATTTTTATTTTTTAAGACAGCATCTCATGTAGCCCAGGATGGCCACAGACTTGCTGAGTTTGGCCTTGAATTATCCTCTTCCTCTACCTCCCAAGTGTTGTGATCACAGATGTACAATGCATGCCTGGTTTATGCAGTGATGAGGATGGGATCCAGGGCCTTGTGCATGCTAGGCTAGCACTCTGCTAGCTGAGCCCTAGCCCTGTCCCAGCCCCACCCCAGCCCAGGATAAAAGACTTCTTCCATCTCTATTATCTCTTTACTTATTTGGTCTTTTTAAGCTGAAATTGTGGAATTAATCTAAAAGTGGTCAATGTCTAGTCCAGTCTCATCTCTCTGGGTTTGTGGAATCTTCCTTCCTTCTCCCCATCTTCTTTCTTTCTTTCTTTCTTTCTTCCTTTCCTTTCTCCCTCCCTCCTCCCTCACTTCCTCTCCCCTCCCTCCCTCCCTCCTTCCCTCCTTCCTTCCTTCCTCCCTTCCTTCTTTCCTTCCTTCCTTCCTTCCTTCCTTCCTTCCTTCCTTCCTTCCATTCCCTGCCCTTTCCTTGCAGCTGTTGCCTCAGAAGAAACCCAGGCACCCCTCACTGCTTCTGATCCAAGCCCTGTCTCTTTGTGGCTCCCAGCCTGGTAGCTCCTGCTTTAGATTCTGTGGGACGCACAGGCAACTCATGAAATGAAAATTCCAGCCAGTGGTTTTCATGAGGGTTTCAGCCTTGGGAAGGCCCAGTGGTTACAAGGTATCAGCTAAGTGCCTAATAAACTAGCCTGGCCTTGTCATTGCTTCCTGTCCCATAAACCATGAGTAGGCACCTCCATGTAGGATTCAGAGCTATCACCCCAATGAATCATAGAAGGCAAGTAGAGCCCATACATAGCACACTCAGAGAACTCTGGGCCAGGAGAGAGTTGTTAGGACAGTTCAAGGAGGATGGCTAAAGGCCTAAAAGGCCAGGGCTGCTTAGCCATCCTTAGTGTCCAGGGTGGACTGTTAACAGGGACTTGCCGGCACCCTGATCAGACGCCACAGGCTTCCTCTAGCCAGAAGGAAAAGACTCAAAAGTCCTTTAACATTTCTTCAGTGGCAGTGCTGAGTGCCGAGATCAAGCACAGCTGACAGGCAATAGGGAGATCTCGGACAAGGACATTTCCTGCCTAGCGCCCAAAGGGCTGCCTCACAGAGTCAAGCTCTGCTGCTGACTTTCCTGGGGCAGTGGTGGTTGGGGTCATACCCTTTGTAAAGACTCCGGAAATGGCTCCTATTTCTTTGTCTGGTTCCATTATGAAATGTGTGTGGTCATATGTGATTTTTAAGAACATCACAGGACCAGGGAGACTGGTCAATCCAAAAGTGAAGTTCTTGCCTTGAAAGCATAAGAACCTGAATCAGGATCCCCAACATAAACTTAAAAATCTGGGTATGGAGCTTCTACCTGAGAACCCAGCATGGGGGAAGTGGGGAAAGAATTCCCAGAGCTCATTCCAGGTTAAATGAGAAACCTTGTCTCAAAAAGGCAAGGTGGACATTGATTGAGGGACAGTTCCTAACAGACTTCTGGCTTTTACGCACACACTTATACACACACATACAGGTACATGTAGACACACTCATACATACACATGCATGCACACATACACACAGACATGTATGCATACAGTCACACATATATGTACACTCAAATACACATACAAACATACATACATGCAAATACTCACACACATATAGACACAGACATACACATACACACATGAACACACACAGAGATATACATATATACACATACACACACATACACATAGATACACACACCACACACAGGCACACATGCACGTGCACATATATAAACACTCATATGTAAACACATGCAGACATACATATATATATATATACGTACATACAGAGACACACACATGAACAACAGTGAGGAAGACACTAACAGGGACAGTTTTTGTGAGGAATATTTCAAATGAGAAGATGAAATGAACCCCTCTCCCAGAAGAGAAAGGATTTTCTCTGCCTTCTATGAGTGACATTTCAAAACAACCTTTGGGGAAACGTTTTTCAGTCTCCACCAGTATGGTTGGACAGACATTCCGAGGTTTGTTTTCATCTTGCTTGGTCTGAAATTGATTCCTCTAACTGCCTTCCATGAGCTTTTATTCGCTGCTATTAAGGACTTCAGACTATGGGATGAATTTATTAAATCAATTATTTTTATCTTAATGCATGTTTAGGACTTCAAAGACCCCTTTCTTTTGATTTCACCCCCACCCCTGTTTAAAGAGTCTCCTGAACATCCCAGTTTGGGCAGCTTTGCTTTGATACATAATTATTATTCTGCAAGCCATCCAGGACTTTTAATATCATCTGACCTTAAGATTTTAATAGAAGTGCATGGAAACCAGATGGGAAATATGAACCTTGGGAAAACCTGTTACTGAGCTCTGAGCAGTTTCCAAATCTTGGCCAACGAATGACTCGATGTTTATAAAATTAAACACATAGACAGTTATGGTGGCCCATGCCTGCGGTCTTAGCGCCTGGAGTTGCTGAGGAAGGAGGATATTGAGTTTGACACCAGCCTGGGCTACATACCCAGCTGCAATCCAATCTGGATTACATAGTGACACTCTGTCACAAAACACAACACAAAATAAAACACAGAAAGAAAAAGACGCTTAAAGCCTGGCAAGAGTTTTTCACTTGTGAGGCTGAGGCAGGGGGATTACTGTGAGTTCAAGACCAACCCTAGCTACACAGAAAGATCTTGTCTCAAAAAGGAATTGCAAAAACCAACATTTATATGAGCGAGAGTTGTTAATTGTTTTAATCTTCAAATTCCCAGTTTTAAAAACTCTATGAATCCATTCCATTCTTTGCAATTTTTTTTTGTTCTAAATCCTGACACTGATCTTCTAAGGTGAGGACCTTATTCTTGGGAAACTGTGTAGAAAACATTAATCTGTGGCCTCTAATGGTAAGTCTGTTCTCAGTTCTACTAGTTCCTCACAATGTTATAACAAAGCTGTAACTTTGTTACAAAATCATGAACTTTTCTTTCTTTGTTATCTCAGTCTCAGATCCCATCTTTAATATGCTCTCTCTCTACCCTAAGAGAGAGTGATTAAGATAGTGTTGATATTACTAGCTGTCCAATCAAATACAAGGGAAGGACTCTAAGCCCAGGGAACGAGATGGTGATGATGAACCCAAAGAAAGGTGGAGCTATTGAGATGGCTAAGAGAACATGCTGTGCAAGAATAAGGTCCTGCGTTCAAATCCCTAGTCCCCATTAATAAAACAAGATAAGAGTACCTGTTAACATGTGTAACTATATCTGTGTGTACCTATGACCAGAGCCTAGTCCACAGGGGCAGAGACAGGACCATTGAGGCTTACTGGTTGCTACCTCCAGCCTCAATAAAGAGACCTTGTCTCAAAGGAATAAGGCAGAGACTGATAAACACCAGCATCTTCCTGTGATTTCTTTGTGCACATGCACAGGTATGCACACATCCACAGCCACACCCACTTATGTTCACACACACAAACATGCTCTCATGCTCTCTCTCTCTCTCTCTCTCTCTCTCTCTCTCTCTCTCTCATACACACACACACACACACACACACACACACACACACCTTTGAGAGTGGAGGAAAGGCAGGACTTTCAGGAATGGTCATAGAGAAACTAGTAATGATATTATCAATTAAAATTTTATTATTTTTTTTCCTGCTTGAATGTATAAAAATAGAAACATCTCAGCTGAGTCATTTTATGAAGTTGATTTCTGAATTCCCACAGAAAGTGCAGATGTTTAAACCACTCTTCCCCTGTAAGAAAACATCAGGAAAAGAGACAGCCCAGCCTTACCTTCAGAGGCGAGAAATGTGAGGTCCTAGCCCTTTGTAGGGGAAATCACCTGAGATAAACCTGACCTCATTGTAGTTACACTAAGACAGGCTCTTGTTCCTCCCTCTGAGGCCTAGGACACTGAGGGCAGATGGCCTTCAGCCAGGCCCAGCCTCAAGGCTGCTCTGTAGATCTGTATGTCACAGAGAAGCATTTGCTATTGTTTTGTTTGTTTTTAAAACAGACTCAGACAACCCAGGTTGTCATCTAACTCCCTATTTTCAAGGATGACCTTTAATTAATTTTTTCCTTTTTCTATTATGTATATGCATATTTGCTTCTGTGTAGGAATAAATACACATATAGGAGTGTAGGCATGTGTGTGACATTCCTGCATCTGTGAGGGAACACGTATATAGGGGTGTCTGTGTGGGTGTGTATGTGTGTATACTCTTGCAACTGTGTAGGAATACATGTATAAAGGTGTCTGTGCGTGTGTGTGTGTGCATGTGTGTGTACAGTCCTGCAGCTATGTGGGAACACGTATGTAGGGGTGTCTGTGTGGGTGTGTATGTGTATATACTCTTGCAACTGTGTAGGAATACATGTATAAAGGTGTCTGTGCATGTGTGTGTGTGCATGTGTGTGTACAGTCCTGCAGCTATGTGGGAACACGTATGTAGGGGTGTCTTTGTGGGTGTGTATGTGTATATACTCTTGCAACTGTGTAGGAATACATGTATAAAGGTGTCTGTGCGTGTGTGTGTGTGCATGTGTGTGTACAGTCCTGCAGCTATGTGGGAACCCATGTATAGATGTGCCTATGTAGATGTGTGTGTTCACTCCTGCATGTGGTAGCCCATGGTCAATGCCAGCAATCATTGCTCTACAGCCTTCTTCAGTGAGACCCCACTATAACTAGTCTTGTAAGCCAGCTTGCTGTGGAGGATCCCTCTTTCTCCCTTGGGAGCCTAGCATTATAGGTGCATTGGGTTTCTGGGGATTCAAACTTCAGTCCTCCTGCTTACGGAGCAAGCACTTGACCCACTGAGATATCTCCTCAGATCCAATGACCTTGAACTTTGGATCCTCTTGCTGTCAGTGCTAGAATTATGGACATGAACTATCAGGACCAATTTATCTGGGGCTAGGTGGGAAACCCAGAACTTTACTTTGCGTACAAGGCAAGCACTCTATCAACTGAGGGACACCACACCCTAAAGTTGTGACTGTCTAACCCTAGTGGATTCTCTCATCAATGAGATGTGTGGGTGACACCCTAGATTTAGAAGTGGCTTTTGTACAGTGGTTATGGAACACATAGAATGAAGAGCTTCACTGTATTCCTTTCTTAGTTCTTGTTTACAACATAACTTGGTATAAGTTGAAAATATGTCTGTGAGGGCTAAGGAGATGGCAGTCCTTAAGAAGCACTTGCCTGGCAAGTTTGAAGACCTGAGTCAAGATCCCCAGAGCCTACATAATATGTCAGACATGGTGGTACTTGTTTGTAATCCCAGTGATGATGAGATGGGGGGTGGAAACAGACAGCAAAACATAGGCGGTGCCTGAGAAACAACTCAAGTTGTCCTCTGATCTCCATATGCATGTGTGGGAGCACTTGTGCACGAATCCATACATGCCCACACAAACATGTACTCACAAAATATGTCTGTGGGCTAAGGAGATGGCTCAGCTGTTAAAGCATTTTCCCCCCAACGTGTGAGGACCAGAATCCAGATCCCCAGAAGCTCATGTAAATGTCAGACGGTTGTAGCAGCTCACCTGGTAGTTGCAACCTCAGAGGTCTTAGGAGCCGGGGGTCCTCGAAGCAAGCTGGCTGGCAAGACTAGCCATATTGATGAGTTCTGGGTTTGACTGAGAGGCCCTGAATCGGTGTATAAGGTAGAAAATCCACCAAGGATACTTATCAGCATCATCTTGGGCCTCCATATCCATATGATCATACACAAAAACATGCATACAGGCATACATACCATATAGCCATCAAACATACAAAAAGTATGTCTGCAAGAAACCATCATTCCCTGTAAAATATTGAAGGAAAGAGAAATGAGGGGGAAAGAAAGAACTATTTGTTGGACAAGGAACACTTTGTGAGAGGAACAAAGGGATCTAGCAGGGCCCTCCCCCGGGCTGCCCTCAGGCCTTCTGCCCAGACCAGGAAAGCAAATGACCAGGCCATATGGAAATTGGTTGTGAAAGATGTTTTGGATTAAGCTGTTCCCTCCAGGAGTCTTTGATGTTACGGTGGCTAATGAAGTTGGCTCCTGGAGAGGTTTTTATTCCGCAGAACTGCAATTCTTTTTTTCTGAGAAATTTATATTACGTTTAATACAATTGTCTTGGTTCGTACCCTAGGGATTTATTTGAGTTATAATTGAATATTGCATTTTTAAGAAGGTTTCTTAATTTATTGCTTCCTTTGGCAAATTTTGCTTGCTGTTCTGTCGGAATAATTTAATTTTACATTGGCTAATTTAGTCTGTATTAATATTTCCTCCGAAATTCAGACAGCTAGGCAAGCTGCTACAGGTGGCGAGAGAGCAAACTTATTGGGAACATTAAGATGTGAAAGGCTGGTGGCGTGAACCCTGTAGAAAGCATTCATGGCTAACACCGTGTCCTTTCAAGAGGAGTTATCTTTTAATCAAAAGCTAGACTCCCTCCTGCTGTGTCCCCACTCGCCCCCACCCACGCACCCACCTCCTGTGTTCCAGAACTACTTCCAAAGTTCTTCCAGGATTATAGCATTACAGCTCTGTAATGGGAGAGTTCCTCACCAGGGCAGCAGCTATAGGGAACAGTCACTTGGCAAAGTGTGTCAGCAGGGAGGGGACAGAGACACAGCTCCTCTCTGTCACCCTTAGTAGCTAAGATGGTCCCTTAATCTCTTAGGGATCTTGGCTAGGGATGAATCTAAGTCACAGCTGCAAACCAGAAAATAATCCGGCATCTAGCTAGTTTGAAACTGATCTGGAGATTTTATTAAAGATACCTTAATACCTTAGGCAAAAGATATACTTAGATGTGTGTGTGTGTGTGTGTGTGTGTGTGTGTGTGTGTGTGTGTGCAAGACATACCATGTAAAGGCACTGGCTTCTTAGGGGAAACTTGGAGTAGAAGGATTAACAGATACCTAAATTTGGGTACAGGCTCCTGTAGGGAAGAGTCTCAACTAACTGTCATAACATTAGCCATGTGTGTGTATGTGTGTGCACATGTTTATCTATCTATTTGTATATATGTATATGTGTATATATACATATATACCATATATATGTGGGAGTCTATTAGCCATATACATACACATACATATACACCATTTGGTAGCTCTCAAGTTACCATAGCTTAAAAGCTGGCTCTACTTTCTCCCCTTCGCTCCTCTGGTGAGATTACAGGGTGGCTCTGGGAATGCCTTGCATGAGATTGTAATTTGATACAGTAAACCAGGACCCTCTAGGACTGCACAGAGCTGTGTTGGACATTTGCTCCTTTAGTGCAGGTTTACAGCTAGGAAGGGAGAGAGGCTCTAAGCAGTTAATTGTGCTGGAATTCTTAGTCATTGGTTGGCAAATGGCTTTAACCAGAGTTTCAGGCAAGGAATCTTCCCCCTTCTTGCAGCCCTATAACCTCCATCATTCTGCCCTGCCTCAGTAGTACCATATCTCTGGCACTATTTGAGGGTACAGGAAGGTTCAAGGGCTCAGTGATTTCTGAAGAACAGTTGAGGAGCCTGCTCAGTCTCCTTCCTTGTGGGTAGCTACACAGTACATTTGAACAATTCTGTCTATTTTCTCAGGATGCCCTTGTTATGTAAAGTAGGTTTGCTTCCTTAGGAATGTATGAGGACCAGAGCAGGAAAGAACAGGCTGCTATGCCCTGCTCTTCACAGACAAAGGAATAGGCACTTGCTACTGCAGGCAGAAGGCTCTGGTGGGCTCGGATAGGACCTGCTCTGTAGGCTAAGGTGGGGGGCTGCTCATTGACTGAAGAGTGCTCTGTCTAGCTTTGGGAGCATGATAGGCTTCTGGTATACATATGTAGAGAAGGATTCTATCATAGGTCATGTCATGACCACTTGGGGGTGGTGGCTGCAGGGGCTGAGTGTATCCTCCTGGGTTTATCATGTGGGATGGAGGGCTGTTGACAAGCACAGTCTAGTCACCATCTGTGTATTCAGCCTTTCGCTCCTTACCAAGACCTAGCAGAGTCTGAACTGACTGAAGTTGAGTGAGAAATTTAAAAGTAGAAAGGATTTGGAGGAAAGTGTTTAAAAAGTTGTGGTTTTACGTTGTACACAGTAAAACTCACTCCTCTGAGAGACTTGTAATCTAATAACCCCCACCACACAGTGCTCAACCAGACATCATGGTGCATACCTGAAATTAAGAACTCAGGAGGCTAACATGGGAGAATGCCAAGATTCAGTTCAGCCTCAACTACTTAGGGGAACCTTATCTTAAGACACCAAGGGCTAAGAATGTAGATCAGCAAAAGAGCACCTGCCTAGAATCCCCCAGTGAGGGGCTGGGGTGTGGCTCAGTGGGAGAGCCCTTGCCTAGAAAACCCCAGAGAGGGGCTGGGGGGCCTGGCTCAGTGGTAGAGCACCTGCCTAGAATCCCCCAGTGAGAGGCTGGGGTGTGTCTCAGTGGTAGAGACCTGCCTAGAATCCCCCAGTGAGGGGCTGGGGTGTGGCTCAGTGGTAGAGCCCCTGCCTAGAATCCCCCAGTGAGGGGCTGGGGTATGGCTCAGTGGTAGAGACCTGCCTAGAATCCTCCAGTGAGGGGCTGGGGTGGAGCTCAGTGGTAAAGCACCTGCCTAGAATACCCTAATAGGGAGCTCGAGACATAGCTTGCCCAATGGCCTGGTTTGACTGGTATCTTAAATGACTCCTTACCCTTGCCCAAGCCGCACTAACCCCTTTCTCCCCAGTGGTTTTTTCTCTTTGCCAGGCTTGTCAAGCACACAATGTATGGAGCTCCCAGGCTGACCCCTTTTATGTAGCAAGCTGCATGCAACACTTACACTATTGTATGTGTGCCTGTCAGACCAGCTGTGTCCTAAACTTCATATTTTGTTTGACATTCATCAGTTTTGCCCTAATGTCTTTCCCCAGATCAAGTGCAGGATCTTCATACTGACTTTCCATGCCCTTCCACTGAAAGATGCCCACACACCAGCTAATACATGTGAGTGCTGCTCCCTGACAACCACTAAGTGTCGGAAACTCAAAGTCATCCCAGCGCCGATTCCCATAGTTTGCACAGATTGGAGACCAAGGGCCCAGGGTTGCCCTTCTGTTTCTCTTACCAGATAATTGTAAAGGACACCACTTGAGAACAGGCAGAGGGAGGTGGAGTCCTGGGAATACTATCTGGGAAGGGTGGGTGGATCATCCCTGTTTCACAGCCCCCATAGGCTGGATGTGTTGCACACTCCTTCCCCAGCTCCTGACTGTTTCAAAGGACTGTGGGAGGTAGAGGGTAGGGCCTGGCTGAGAAGAATAGAAAACAAGGGGCAGGACTTTGAAAGTTAGACTCCATCCCTGCTTCTAACAGGTTCTCTTTGCTTGCTGGTCCTCCCACCCCCACCATATAAACATCTGGATCATTCACTCTCACTACTGTGAACTGAAATTTTCTCACTACATCTTCCCTGCAGCAATGGCTATACCCTCTGAAACCATGAGCCAAACCTTTCATTCCTGAAACTGTGTCTGTCAGATATGGTGACCATGATAATACAAGTAGCAGTCCTTTCCTGGGGCATGCCACCATCCAGGGCTTTGATGTGCTCCCCAATTCAGAGTCTGAGAGCCCCATTGCTTGCATCTTCATTGGAGACCTCATCCTATAGGTACAACTGTGGAGCCCCACTGGCCCTTGTTAGTGAACTGAGTCTCTAGCCCCTCCCCTCTCCTTGGATATCTAAGGGTAGGGCTGAAAGCTGCAATTTTCCAATCAAGGTCTGATCTTACCTACATCCTGAAACAAGAGGCCTGTGAGAGTCACCATCATCATTATCATTCATGTAATTCCCTTTGCAACCAAGTGCCAGGCACAGGCCAGAGACCGGATATGTATCCCCCATTATCCTACAGTGGCTTGGACCAGGCCTCTCTGTCCATTCCCTCTCAAGGGGACAATACTTATGTTTCGTTCTGAGCGGAATAATAGTAAATAATTCATAGACATGTACTAAAATGACACAGTGCTTAACAGATAGTTTGGGGAGAAACATTCAGATCCCGCACCTGTCATTTCACTCACAGCTTCGCCCAGCAAGTTTAAACATCAGTGAATCTTCCTTGCAGCATGGTCTGCAGTGTTGTCCTAGGGGATTTTTTTGTTTCTCTTCTTCCTGCCACATTTGTGGTTTTGAAGTTCTTCTGTAAGGAAGATGCATCCTTTCTCTTGCATTCATTCATTTGCTTCATTGTTTACTTATTTGTATGCATGTATGAAGGAAAATATGTGTGCTAGGGAGTGCAAGTATATATATACATATATATGTATGTATATATATGTGTGTGTATACATATGTGTGTGTATATATGTATACATGTGTGTGTATATACATATATATATATATAT
>NW_022196905.1:136018553-136020091 GCF_008632895.1 Mastomys coucha
TATATATATATATATATGCATGTGGAGATTAAAGGTCAACCTCAGGTGTCATTCCTCAGGCACCTTGCTTTTTCTGAGGCAGGCAGAGTCTCTCTCTGGGGCTTGGGGCTCTCTGATTAGACTCTTGGACTGGTGAGCAAGGTTCATGTCTCTGCTTCCCCAGCTTTCCTCCATGAATTCTGGAGATTGAATTCTGGGTTTTTTGCTTGTAAGAAAAGTACTCTTTCCAGACCCTTATTTACTTACTCCAAAAGTCACTTATATTGCTATGGACACATGAAGACATTTGCTTCTTCTTTTGGAACAGTGCTGTGAGTGGATCGAGGGTCTCCTGCCTATCAAACTAGTGCTCTGCCCTAAATATAAGCCTGGCTCATGGGTTAAAACCTACTTTGCACACATAGCTCACATTGCTCCAGGGTTTTACTCTCACAGGCTGGTTCATCTCCAGCTGACAAAACTCCTGTCTTTCTGTCTTGGCATCTCCTCTCTGGCATTTCTCTGATAGTAGCACATTCCAGTCTCATTAAGATATCACATTTGGATCCAAACTTGCCACTTCTTTTAAATTGTGCTTCTAATCTGGGAGTTTGCCTGACTCAGTGAAGCTCTTGTCGTGAGCACTGGTTGGTTTTAACTATCAACTTAGTACAACCTAGAATTACCTGGGAAGAGAGAGTAATGAGGAATTGTCTAGACCATATTAGCCTATAAACATGTCTGGGGCGGGACTAGCTTGATTATTAATTGATGTAGGAACACCCAGCCTACTGTGGGCAGCACCATTCCCTAGGTAAGAGGATTCT
Source organism: Mastomys coucha (assembly GCF_008632895.1). NCBI lineage: Eukaryota > Metazoa > Chordata > Mammalia > Rodentia > Muridae > Mastomys > Mastomys coucha. The sequence goes on from NW_022196905.1 coordinate 136,019,360, forward strand.
GAATAATATAAGAGAGAAAAGCTAACTGAGAAAGGGAGAATCAAGGGTGTATTTATTCTCCCTGTGTTCTTTGTGGCTATGAGAACTAGCTGCTGGACCCTTGCCTTCACTTCCCCTAAACACTGAACTGTAACTTGGAACTGCAAGGTAAATGAACTCTTTCTGCCCTATGTTGCTTTTTATTACAGAGTACTTGTCACAACAATGGACATAAAACTGAGGCATCATGCAGGCATGAGGATCTGAGTTCAATCCACAGAATTCACACAATAAGCCATGAAGAGTATTGTGCAGGTGAAATACTGGGTATATGGAGACAGGAGAGAGGAGGAGCATTGGAGTTTGCTGGTCAGCCATGTTAGCCAACTGATGAGCCTCAGGTCACAATGAGACTTTGTTTTAAAAACAAAGATAGATCATGTCTGAGGAATGACAATTGAGGTTGACCAATAACCTCCACATGCATGAACAAACACGTATATCTCTCCACATGCGTGGACAAACACATGTACCTACATGCAGGTGAACATGCAAATTGCCTTAGTTACTTTTAAATTGTTGTGATAAGACATCATAACCAAGGATACTCATAAAATAGTTTGTTGGAAGCTTACAGTTTCAAAGAGTGAATCTATAAGCCAACATGGCAAGGAATCTAGCAGCAGGCAGGCAGCAGGCAGGCAGGCAGGCGGGTGGGTGGGCTGGCGGGCGGGCAGGCAGGCAGCAGGCGGG
>NW_022196905.1:136020252-136021638 GCF_008632895.1 Mastomys coucha
GCAGGCAGGCAGGCAGGCAGCAGGCAGGCAGGCAAGCAGGCAGGCATGGTGCTAGAGTAGCTGAGAACTTAGATCTTTATCCACAGCCATGAGGCAGAGTGCTAACTAGGGGCTGGAATTTTTTAAAACCTCAAAGACAACTAACTATCCACCACCATGACATGCCTCTAACAAGACCATACCTCCAAATCCTTCCAACAGCTCTTCAAACTGGGGACCAAACATTTAAACATATGAGCCTATGGAGCTTTTGTCTTTCACGCTGCTACACAAACAAAAAGCAACTGGTGCTCTTTTAGTTGAAAATAGAGCAAAAGATGAGATCCAGGTCTACTGCTAGATTTCAGTAGACATAATTACCCATCTACCATATTTGGTTTGTTTATTCTTGTTTTTTAAGATACATATTTTTTATATTCATGCATATGTGTCTCTGTGTGTATGCACATACTTGTGTGCAGTGCCTATGGAGTCCAGAAGGGGGCATCAAGATCCTCTGAAGCTGAAGATAGAGGTGGTTGTGAGCCACCCAGTTTGGTATCTGGACTGAACCTGGAGAGGCCCTGCCATGTCTCCTCTGAGTGGGGCTTGAACATAGCCTCTGTTTATTCTGTATGTGCCTGTCCTTGTGCATCATAGAACAGTTGGTAATTGATGCAAGTGCTCTGACTCCAGCCATCAGCACTGAGCTCAACCTGTTTCCCTCCAGTTTTTTATTTGTAATTTCTCCCTCTGACAGTGAGAAGTCTGACTCATATTATGCACAATCTATTCACTTGTTCCTCCCTGGCATGCTTATGAACTGCTTTTAGAAGTGCTAACTCAGACCCCCGTGAGAAGCTCATACACCAGCTGGGATACAGTATTTATACATAGCTAATCTTTTTAACTTTAAAATAATGTGGCAAAACATGGTATGGCCAAGTTAGTTAGGTCAGCTCCGTTGCCTTAGTCGGACCAGATGACACTTCCTCAACAGGTCCCTTCATAGTCAGCCTTCCCCTCCTCATGCTCTAACTACTGGCCCATTCTGACCTGACAGCTTTCCTCATACTAATGGGATCACACAAGATGCTGCCTTTGGGTCTTCTACTTAGTAGCACACATTTAAGATGTATTCTTGGGTTTGGATATAGCTCAGTTGGTAGAGTGCCTGCCTAACATCCACAAAGTTCTGGGTTCAAATCCAAGCACAATACCAGGCATGGTAGTGTGTGCCTATGATGACAGCACTCAGCAAGTGGTGGCAGGGCAGGTCATAAGTTCACAGGCACCCTCAGTTACACAATGAGGTCATAGTGTAGGAAACATGAGATCCTGTATCTAAAACATTCACGGAGAGACAGAGGAAGAGACAGAGAGAGAGAGAGAGAGAGAGAGAGAGAG
>NW_022196905.1:136021648-136084743 GCF_008632895.1 Mastomys coucha
GGAGGGAAGGAGAGAGGGAGGGAGGGAGGGAGGGAGGGAGGGAAGGAAGGAACTCTTCCTACCTTCTGAGTCAGAGGCTCAGGAGTACTGTATTTCAGTGCTGATTTGTAGCTGGCTGCCTGAGTCTTGGCTAAACAATGTTTCAAGGCGGCTGCTAGAAATGTTTCTGTTCACTTAGGTAGATACCTGAGGGGTGAGATGTCATATATATGTTTACTTTTGTGTGTGTGTATCCATGCATGTGTGCATATATGTGGGTTCTCATATAAGTGTGGGTATATGTCCACATGTGTGCAGAAGCCAGAGAACAGCACCTCAGATCTTATTCCTCATGAGCTATCTTTCTTGGATTTTGAGGCAGGATCTCTCACTAGCCTGGGACTTACCCATTAGACCAGGTTGGCCAGCCTCAGGCCTCTGAGGTCCATTTGTCTTCACATCCCCAGTGCTGGGATCAAAAACATGCACAACCAAGCCTGCTTCAACCTGACATTTTGGCATGGGTTCTGGGGCTTGAACTCAGGTCCTTGTGCTTGCCTCACAAGAATCTCACCCCTGAGCCATCTCTAGCCTAAGTACATGTAATTTTTATGTACGCATTTATGCCTTTTTGTCAGGCTACAGCACAGAATGATAGAGTGTTTCCCTTGCTAGCACTTGGTTGCAGAGTTACACATACATTTCACATCGGCTGATTTCTGTTCCTCTATTCTTTTGAATAATCTAGTAGCTTTTCCTTCGATCAAAGCACATTTTCATCTTGTCCCGTACTGTGTTTAGTTATTTGATGGCATCTTGTTTGAACAAACAAATTCCTATGACATTTCATCTCTTCTTGCCTTTAAAAAAAAATAAAGTTGCTCACTGTACAGGGGAGTTGGGGGAACAAAAGAGAGTCGGAGAAGGCAAAGGGAGAAAGCAGATGAGATGCTGAGGAAGAGAACACAGGGCATGGGAGTGACCTGGAGCCTGACAAGGAGGCTTGCATAGGGACGGCAGGTGCAGCTCGGTGGTGGCCAAAACGTGGAAATGGAAACAGCAAGGATAGAAAATCATTCGGGACCAGATGGGATGATGGGAAAATTGATAACAAAAATTGTAAGAACGCGTAGCAACAAGGACAGTACTTGCTTTCATGTTTGCTTAGATTTTTGAATAGCAGATTGTTTGGGTTTTCACTAAGGGCTCAGCGGTGTAAATCCAGCCCTAGGCAAACAACAGATACTGTTTCTGCAGGGCGACAGACAGACCTTTAGCTGCCATTTGAAACGCTGTCCCTGTGGTGAACTGTAGTCCTGAACCTCCTGAGACTCTGAGCATGCCTTTGTGGATGTAGGTGATTTCAAACACAATTTAGCCAGAAACTAGATGAAGAAGTTGAAGGAAGTTTTACATTAAATGATTTTAGAATGAGCAAATGATATTCTTCTGGTTCTGTTGGGGGAATACAGTCCTGACATTAAGATCTAAATGTTCCTGAAGTGGAGAGGTGCTGCCTCCTTTCAGGGGTGCTGGATTCTTGTGAGGTGTGTGTGTATGTGTGTGCTCATGTCTGTCCATGGAGGTCAGAGGTCACCCGTGGCTGCTGTTTCTCAGGATGTCATCCACCTGTTCTACTGAGACTGGCTCTCTCCCTGACCTGGGGCTGTGAGCCTCAGGATTTTACCTGTCTCTGCCTCCCCAGTGCTGAGAGAAGGAGGATTTTTTTTTTAACTACATCTGACTTTCTTATGTGTGCTCTGGGAATCTGAACTCAGGTCCTCACGTTAGTGTGACAAGCATTTTCTTTTTTGACTGAGAGGACCCCTGTGAGGAAGACCTCAGTGGTAACAATAGTCACTGCAAGGTCAGGAGCCAGGCTAGAACTCATATCCTCATCCCATAGACCCCAATATGAGGAAGGGCTCATGTCTTTTTGAGCGCGCGTGCGCATGTGTGTGTGTGTGTGTGTGTGTGTGTGTGTGTGTGTGTGTATGTGTGTGTGTGTGTTCATTCCCTGGTATTTCTGCAGTAACAAACTAAAGCAATAGAAACTCTATTAACACCTGAGCTTAACACTCTTTTTTTTTCTTCTTACATATAAACAAACAGCATTTTTTGCTTGAGTCTTAGCATAAACTTTGCAGATATACAATTAATGAGGAAATTAAGGGAAAATTGCTCTTTGTTTTGTTGGGAACTTATTGGGAGCTGGTCTCCATGTCTGTATTGCCTTGGTGGCTGGTGAGCTGCCAGTGGGACACTGTGTGTGTGTGTGTGCGCGCGCACACACGCATATGTCCCTCTTCGTTTGCAGCTAAGGCAGGCAGATATGTGACAGAGGGGATCCAGGTTCACTGCTACAGATTCAGAAGCAAGCTCTTCTTAATTAGCAGAACACAAAGTAAGATGAGGCTGCCAGTCTTTATCAATATAGTGTTTAAATGTTATTATCAGTAGATCGTAGCAGCTACATGTGGGCACAACTCATGTAGACGGGCCAATATCCTCTCCTCACCTCCTTAAGTACCATCAGACATGTGCTAGGCAAACATGAATTAAACATACACACAGAAATTAAAATGAATAAATTACATTAAATGTTACTCACATCCTCTCTATGTGTTTAATATATAGCCATATGGATTATATTCTGAAATGATGTGTTTAAAATTAACTGGGCCGGCCTGAGCTTTTTGGCCTTACTCTGATTCTGTCCCCAGAGTTTATATGTTGTTTCTTTCTTCCTCAGTGGCAGAGATGGGACCTGTCACTGGACATGTGATGGGATTCCAGAGATGAAATCTTATTTTCTGTGACCCTGTCAATGCCATCTCCTGTGTCACCATAGGACATTGTTTTTAAACTACATTTAAAAATATACCTTGGAGCCTGAGATGGCTCAGCAGGTAGAGCTGAGCACCACAGTTCAAATCTCTAGCAGCCATGTAAATAAATGTTAGGCGGGAGCTGTGGCCCCTCTGTAATCCCAGATCCAGGAGGCAGAAACAGGAATGGTCAGAGCAAACTGGCTAGCTAGACTGACTGAATCCGTGAGCTCTAGATTCCAGTGAGAGACCCTGCTTCAGGGAAAACCCAGTACCAACCTGTGGTTTCCACGTATGTGCCAACTCATGTACATGTGCACATAAACATATACGTGTGTCCACATGTACAAACACATACATTCACACACAGGCATACCATGGACATACACATTTACACATGGAAAAAAATAAGCCTCATTATTTCTGAGAATTATGGGTATTCTTTTAATTCATTTTGTTTGACAGTTGTTTGGTCACATTGGAACTTTATCTCCATAAAGGTAAAAATTAGTAGTTCTTTTTTCTCTATATATTCACAAAGAAGCCCAGTCTATCATTGTTGAGTGTGACCCTGCCAAATTCTAGTTGTTTAATATTTCAACTTTTAAAATCAAACTATAATATGCAGTAAATGATTTATAAATATACAAATCAATGCTTTTTCAACATCTTATTCTGAACATTCTAAGGCAGAAAAAAGGGCTGAAATATTGTTAACATAATTGACTTTATGCCTGCTACCTCTATTCTATACTCCACATAGCACTGTATTTGTTCAACACCCATCTTCCCAGCCCCTGCCCCTGCCTCTTTCCCCAGCTCACCTTGGCCTTATATGCATCTCACAGTCAGTTACTTACATCATCCCTAAATACATAACATGCATGTTATTGGATATCAATTACTCTTTACTTTTCTTGACATGACAGCTGGTCACAGTGAAGAACATAAACACTAGTGGGCATTTGATGAACTTTTCCAAATACATCTATATCTCTCCTAGCCATGAGCTCTCAGTACCACCAAGGCAGTTTCCCTTTTGTCATACTCTACTAGTTCTTAATCCCAGGAGGAATCCAGGAGGACAGTGACTGGCTAAGGGATGAGTTAAGGGTTCAGAAGATGATCTAAGACCTGGTACCAAGTCCTGCTGAACACAACCCCTTTTTGTACAACAAGTATTTACTCATGGCCTCTTTACTCTCCTATAATGTAATTCATAGACTAAAATAGCCAGCCTACACACACATTCTTTAAAAATCAGCACAATGCCCTAGCTTTGATACAAAAGTGAAATAAAAGAGCAATTCATAATGAATATGTATTTTAATATATAAATTGAGCACAGACACAGATATGAGAATCTAGCTGTCCTCTATTAAGGCAAACATTAAAGAGACTTTTAAAATGTAAAATAGTTCCTTTCTTTGAATCTTTTAAAAATATAATTATTTTAAAAGTATGCTAATGAGTAAACTTTATCATTGTGGTTTTTGTTGTGGTTCTATACAGGGGCTCATGGATCCCTGGTTGAACTTACTGTATCATCAAAGATGATGTTCAACTCTTGATCCTCCTGTCCCCCACTGCCTGAGATCCAGGATTATAGGTGTCTGCCTGGTGCTTGGGATGGAACTCAAAGTTTTGTTCACTCTAGGCCAGCCACTGAGCCACTTCCCCAGTCCCTTCCCATCATCATTTTTTAAAAAGATTCGTTTATTTTTTAAAATGTTTATTTTATTCATTTATTTTTAAAATAGCTGCCCTTGAAGGCCATAGGCATTGGACCTCCTGGAACTGGAATCATAGACAGTTAATTGAGGACCAGCGCATGCTGGGAACCAAACCCAGGTCCTCTGCATGGGCAGCAAGTACACTCAACCTCAGAGCCTTCTCTCCAGCTTCATCATGTTTGTGCCTTTTAATCAATAAGTAACATCCGACCATTGGAATACCCAGAGTCAATGAACTGCTTAATGTACACACAAGTAGAGATGCCACCTAGATCAAGCTGTGACAGCCATTCACCATCCCATCACTGTCCCCAAGGGTGACTGTCATTCTGACTTGGGAGCATCTCATATACATGCTGTCACAAAGCCAGCATTCTGTGTGTCTGGCTTCTTTTGCTCAACGTTATGCTTAGCAGACTCGTCTGTGCCTCCGTGCACAGTGATGGCCTCTCCTTTCTCTTCTAACTCACATTCCATGCTGGCGTCTACCCATACCTCCGCTTGCTCTTTCATCTCCCCTACTTGCATAGAAAATGGCTTTTAATCTTCTCTTATTTCCACATCCAGGCATATTTATTATAAGATGGTTCGAGTCTCTGACAACTTCATTATGCTTCCAGTGTAGTCAGCTAGGAATTTACATATGGAAGTGCAGAGTCATTACAAATTGCTTTCTTTTATTTTCCTTTATATCCTGTTAAGAGTATTGCATTGATTTTTCAAAATCATAGTAAAGGCTGCTTGTTTTACCTGTGAGCTTCATTTCAGGAGCGTGTGAGCAACATTGTTAAGTATTAGTGGGTAAAGGGGGTGGTATTTAATGGTGGTGAATCTCTTCTTTGTATCCTCCAGAATCAGATCCCAGTCACCTTCACATCCCTGTGTGCAGAACGCCACTTGCTTTGCTAGGACATGCTTCTACTAAGAATATTGTTTACCTCTAAAAATGACATCTTCCCATCAGATGGCATTCCTGTTTGCTTGGCCAGAACATTCAGTAATGGGTCGACTTTACAGTGGAGGTTTTATTGCCAGACTTAGGGGTCAGAGTCTCTGCCCTGGCAGCCCTCCCAAACCAGGCTCAGCCACCCGCCATCGGGAAAGCCAACTAAAGAGCCAAAATATAGTAAAAAGCAGAATCAGGAAATGTATTCACTATGCCCACACTAGAAAGAGGAGCGCGAAGACAGTCTTGACACCAAGTCTGTCCTGCAGGCCTGGCAGAAGGCTCCGGTTTAATAGAGGGCCTTAGTTGTTTGTAACTTGGCTGCCTTGGTGGAGATGTGATCCTGCCCATCACTGGCCCATCCTTGTCTTGGCTCCGATCTCTCCTGCAAGTTGCTCTGAGGATGCATAAGTCTTTTTCCAGGGGCAGGTTCATCCTCTGATTCACACTGGGTTCCAGTCTTCCTCATAGAGAAATTCCAGTTCCAAGTTCATTATTTCGATAATCTGATAGTCAAAGAGAGAGGCCCAGTGTCTCTCCTAGTGCCTTCCAGACAAGCTGGTTACAGATCAGCATCTTGAATAATGTAACGAAGTCCAGTCTTAATGTATAGAGGACATCACTCGCTATATATGATCACATGTTTCATCTGTGTTCGCTGATATTAAGTAAACGAGCTACTGTCTGCTTTTCTCAGAGCACTTTTGAAATTCACTCCCCAAAAGGTTCTTTGATTTCTAGAAAATGATTCCATCACCACTAATTGAAAACTGTATTACTTTATTACTTATCCTAAGAGATAAGAATGGCAGCTTGGACAAGCTCTCTGAAGCTAAAATGCTTTATTTTTCTCCCAGACTATCACACTATGCACTCTTGGTGGAGTTGGAGTTCCTTATAGGTTTCAGAGGAATGGAAGCTCCTTACCATGTAGTTGATGAGCATCTCACTCTAGATGCTCTGCAGTCAGACCCTGATTCCTGCATGCCAGGTGATAGGAGTCCTCCCTTTCAGGAGAATGTGATATTGAAGCTATGGGGAGCCTGTTTAGTTCATGTGTATCCATTGGACGGACAGAGAGTGTGCTGCTACTAGCCCCTGATAGCATGGAGTCTATAGAGTTAGCTGTAAAACATGAAGGGAACCCCAGCTGCAGATGGGACCTGAGCAGCCCCTGGCTTGGGACCTAATGTTCATCTTAAGGAAATAAAGTAGAGACTAGTAGAGTTGGACATAATGGACATCTTCCTGTAGCTTCTGCATATGCTCTGTGAGCAACACACACACACACACACACACACACACACACACACACACACATACACACACACACACACACACACTCACACAGAAACAAATGGGTGATGTTTAATTCTGCAAAGCAGCCTCCTATCTGAATACACTGAAAAGTGACCCTATCTGCCAGCCACAAAGAAGCAGTGGCCTTGGTGTCTATGAATGCTCTCAGTAGGGCAGTGCATGTGAGTGCAGGAGAGGCAGGAAGCAGAGAACTACTCTATTTGGGAAACTAAATTTGGGTAAACCAGGCCCCGGGGAGGTCTGTTTTCAAGGAGAGGAAAAGGAAAGAGTAGTGGTGTCTATATGCCCAAGAGGTGTCTGGGAGAGCCCACTGTGAGGGACGTGGGTAGCACATGGACACTCTGTGACTGACTGTGTGCATAGGCCTGGGGGATGGGTGGGGAAGGGCTCTTTCTCAGGGAAGAGCAGACTGAATATAACCTATTTAAAAACAAGCCAACTGACTCCACAGGGGATAGCCTCTAGAGGATAGATTATACTCCAATACAATTATTTGCAGGTTGGTAATTATACTGGAGTATAGTCTATCATTTTCTTCTCTCCCTCTCTCTCTGCTCCTTCTCCCCTTTTCCTCTGTCACTTGTGGCTATCCCCCTGCCTCAGCCTCCCAGGTGGTGGTACTGCAGACATGAGGCACCACACCCAGCTGTTTCCAGTCTGATCTTCCATTCTTTCAACATTGCATTTGTTTATTTGATCTGACACAAAGCAAAATTATTAATACCTAACACATACCACTGCTAAGGTCCAAATACTTTAATGTGCCATGCTCCCAGAAGCCTCCAGAGTCCTCCTCTGCTCTCTTTTTAACCAAGAAGCCCAGGCAGGGAGATTTTAGACACACATGTTTAGAAGAGCTAGACAGGACATCCTGATTCCTAAGGCTGTGCTCCTCAGCCTTTGATCTTGATATGTTGTCCCAAGAAACTCTGGAATCCTCTAGAAGGAAACCAGCATTATGGGGCCAGAGATTATTTTGTTCTAGCATGAGATAGAGCACAGGGCCTTGCACACGCTAGACATGTGTCATATGACTAAGCCGTATCCCCAGATCACACAGGACAGAGGCTCAATTTTTATTCTTCTTGGATATTGTCATTCACCCCACAAAAGCAAGAAGAGACCAGTTTTTGAATGTTTGCTTTGAGCCAGACATTTATATTGTGAGACACTTCTAAGGCCTCACAACTCTAATGTGTGGGTCCATGAACGTTATTGCTGGAGTTATTAGAGCCCAGAGCCTGGGTTCTGGCAGCCCTCATAGGCCACTGGTCCTTAGGCAATTAGATATACAAATAATGGTAAAAGGCAGCAGAAGGAGATTTATTCAATGTGCCTACAGGGAGGCGGATCAGAGAATTCCAATGATACCTAACCTCCCTCTGGTCCATCTTCTAAATGCCACCATGAGATTTAGGCCAGGGTGGTGCATAACTGACCGGTCAAGGCCTAGTGGTGATCCTGCCCTTCATTATCCGGACTCCAGTCTTTTCTGAAAGGCACTATGACAAGCTTTCAGAATTGTATGAGATCTCTTCCTTGGGAGTTAGCGCCCCCTCTGGTCAGCACTAGGCTTTAGCCTGTTTTTCTTTCTCCTAGCATGAGATTCCTGGAGTGGGGGGTGAGGATTCCAATTCCTTGGGATGCATTGCCTCAGTAGTCTGATAGCCCGAGGAAGGGGCATGAGCAAATACTGCCTTAGAATATCTTCATGTCTGTCAGGATAGTTACAGGGTCACCCCAGTAGAAGCTAAAAGTGCCCTGATTTCTCTGAGGTCCTGCAGCAAGAAAGGCTGTAAGCAGGAGTGTCACTACAGTCTCCCGAGTCCAATCTGATATCACTTTATTTTACTTCGTTTTGTTTTATGCGTGTGGATGTTTTGCTTGCATGTATGTCTGGCACCATACACATGCTGTACCAGCGGAAGCCAGGAGAGGGCGTTGGATCCTCTGGAACTGGAATTACAGACAGTTATGAACTGCCATGGACTGCTGGGAATCGAATCCAGTTCCTCTGGAAGAGCAACCTAATAGGATAAAAGTTCCCCGGGTAGGGTGGAGGTGGGGGGTATCTATGGTGGGACCGTGCCAAAGTGTACCCCTGAGAAATTACGCCATACAACAGGTCTAATGTAAAAGGTTTATTGGGGAAGGGAGAATGAAAGGTGTCTTGGAGTGGGAACATGCGAGTGATGATGTGAGCAGCTGCTAGACCACTGGAAACAGGCCAGGGGAATCCCAGTTTGCTAACACAGCCAGTGCTGAGCTGTCTCTCCAGCCCTGGCTATGCTTATTCTTGTCCCATTTGGTTTTTTGCATTTGTTATTTTAATAATAATTTAGTGATCAGGCTTTGAATTTGTCAACACAAAAACACAAGTTTCCCCTAACAGGGAATAAGAGTTCATTGGAGCCCAATATGACTAGCCATGGAGAGCCAGGAACATAGGTTTAGCTTATCCCAACTTCCAGGTTCTAATGCAGAAGCAATGTAATGAATTTTTTTTTATTTTTTATTTTATTTTATTTTTTTTGGTATTTGGAGACAGGGTTTCTCTGTGTAGCCCTGGCGTCCTGGTACTCACTCTGTAGACCAGGCTGACCTTGAACTCAGAAATCTGCCTTTCTCTGACTCCCAAGTACTAGGATTAAAGGCATGCACCACCACTGCCTGGCTTGTAATGATTTTTTTTTTTTAACAAAAAACAAACAAAAAAAATTATAAATCAAGATTTTTAAAAAATATATTGGTAGAAGCAGAGACAAATTGTCACACACACAAAAAAAAAAAATCTCAGCTGTAGACATTAGTCGCCATCTGATGGCATCATTAGCTTCTGGGCTGATGGAAGATAGTAATCTGCTAAATTAAATCCAGAGGATTTTTATCTGCTCCTCACAGTATGTTAACTCCAACACAGATGTAAGCAAGGAATGTCTAACAGTAGTCTAAGGTAAACTGTAAATAGTCTCTGGACCTACAACATTCCACCCCCCTCTGCCTCTCCCCTCCCACACTCCCACTCCCACCCCGACCCCTGTCAGCCAATCAGCCTTTGCAGACACAGCTTCTTTTCAAGAAACTCGACCACATGGATTTACCCTATAAAGGGCCAGGTCCTCACATTCAGGAACATTACTGTAAAACGTACACCCAGCAAACTTTGCATGTGGATAAAATAGCATATTAGCCACTCTCATTCACAAGTGCCACTTTCTCTTCTCTTTTAAATAGCTATGAATATAGGAGCAAACATCTATTGCCTAAGTTTCAACCAAAAAGCTCTTGCTTTGGGGGAATATATTAGAGCATGTGTTAGCAGGGAAAATTGGGGTTCCCTTCCCTTGTGATCTTCATCTCATTAATAAAGGAAGTTAAAACAGACTCAGAAGCACGGACTGTTTTGTTAGAGTTTGAGAGAAAAGCAGGCTGAACATCCTGGCAGGGGAGGAGGGAAAATGAGAAGAGAAACCCGTGCCCTCTAAAGTCCATAAAAAGAACGTGGGAAGAAAAAAAGAGAAATAGTGGATTCTTTTTCCATTTAGAACTCAAAAAAGCAGCCAGGCTTAGCAGGGGAGATCTGTAAGTGGCTGTGTCAGGAGAGGGGCATTTGGGATGTGAAAGTACATCATCTCATTAGAGGGATAATTATTCCTCCCAACTCCTTAGCATGTCTTCAGGTGAATCAGCCTTCTTCAGGGGTGGTCTCTGACCAGCTTGACTGGCAGGCCCAGCTGGATTAATTCTTAAAGGAGTAGAATGTAATTCTGATTTTCGGAGCACATCAGAATGTCATGTCTTCCCCCAGGGCCAGAGGGAGAGCTCAGATTCCATTCTTATGATTAGAAAGAAATAACTTTCCCTTAATAGGCCTCAACAAAGCCCTGGCCCCTCTACCTTTTTACATGGTGTTTTAAATCCTAAAGAAGACCAAAGCTAATGTTTCCCTTTAGAATGTTACCAGGGAAACGAGAAGTCCTAAGTAGGCCCATACTCAATGACTTCCAAAGCTGCTGCTGTCTGTCTAACTCCACCACGTGGATTTGCCCTATAAAAGGCAAAGAGCCCAGGTCCCCACACTCTGGAACATTACTGTAAAGTGTACATCCAGCAGACTTTGCATGTAGATGAAATAGCATATTATCCATAGACAAATGCATCTCTCACCCCTCCCCTGAGAAGCTCCAGTTTGCAGGAAATGGCTAACGCAGAGACCACCAAGTGGCCAAGATGCAGAGAATGAGAGAATTCGCAGCCCTAAAAGGAACATCTACACTGTGCCACACCCCTCTTAAGGCTCAGGGATCATTTCAAAAGATGGCATGGAAAGAGGTTGAGAGCCAGGGGCAGTGTATGACCACACGAAAACTGTCTTCTGGACACAGCACCACAGCGGCACAAACGAACTCACAAGGGCTGAAGCAGAATGCACAAAACCTCTGCAAGCTCAAGCCAGACCAAACCCCAGCAAGGAGAGATCAGCTGGGTATACTATCCCACCATAAGCCCTGGAGTTATTAGCCTTTATTAGCTGCCAGGATAGGGAGAGCACTGTCTCTAAGTATAGCCCCTGAAAGGCAACCCCTATCCAGTGGAAAACCATACATCCAAGAATAGTTGGACAACACTAATTGATTTTGATGCACTTATAAAAAGCAAACCAGAAAAGGATGGGTAGGAAAGGAGGGGTGAATAGGATCAGAATATATTGTATGAAACCCTCAAAGAACTATTTTGTTAAAGAAATATTACATCATTAGACTCATTAGACTGGAATCAGATCTGTAACCTTGCAGAGCACCGTTCTGTAAGACATTCCAGCTCCACCGGTGTTGCTGAGTTCTATATAGCATGTTGGTGGGCCCTGCTAATTAAGGTCGAAGTCTACCTTTATCTGGACAGCCCTATTGAGCTTTGTGCAAAATGGAGGACTCCCTTTACCTCCCTTTACCAGCAGGGTTTCTCTTTCTCTGACCTTGTCTGGGGAGCTCCAAACCGCCATCCTCTACCTGCAGAATGTTGTGTCGGCTTGGTGAAGTTACAGGCGCAGCTCCCTTTTCTCCAGATAAGAACCTGTCTAGCAAACACCTAGAATCCCTAGAATTCCTCTCAATGCAAAGGAGGTGTTATCTGGTCCTCTAAGCTGTAGCCAATGATTCGAGGGCTAAACCCACCCTAAAAACCCCTACCTCCTTTCCCCAAAATTATGTAGCTCTAGATTCACCCTGATTAAAGTTCAGCCTCTCTGGAGCCGACCCCGGAGATAAGTCTGTTATTTCTGTCATACTCCTGGGCAGCCAGAAACTCTGTTAATCTACTCTGCTCCCTTTGTCCTCATGGGCCAGTGGCTACAACCCCGGGGATAAGGGAGGACCACACATGTAATCTAGAAGCTTGACTAGATCTCACAAGTGTGCAACTTACAATTGGGGAAACTCAGGTGCCCTTCCTGCGGTAAACTGCATATACATTGCCACACACCAACAGAACTTCCACACTGCTGTGTAGCCCTTAGTAATAGGTCCATATGTGTTTACGATCACCACTGAGCAACGGCTTTCTATTTCTGATACCCTGGGCCTGGCCTCTGCAGACCACCCTTCCTCTCCTGCTCTGCTTGGTTGATGGTTCAGTCACTTGTAGGCGCCTTTCCATCCAGAATGTTGTTTGCTTCAGGTGGCAGGTATGCCTGTGGGCATTGCTTCCCATTACTGCTGAGGCTGGAAGCACCAGGCTTGGCTTGCTTTATTCTGTTGAGTGGGGTTGGTAGGATGCTCAACCACTGTCTCCCAGTTCTGGGGTCTCTAACGCCTGCACCCACTTATTCACAGTAAACATTTGCTCCTGCCCATCTCTGTTTACCTGATGCTCTTGTTGCTCTCAGCTGTGTCCATTTATGTGTTTATGGTCACTGGTATGTTAGACAATGGTTCTGCCACTCCTATGTCTGGGGACACATCAGTAATAGACACATCAAAGACAGCTTCCCCTTGGACAGCTATGATTTCCTTTGTGGGTCTCTAGTCTTCCCACAAGCCAGCCTGGGATAATCCACCTGGCTCTTGTGGGGTTCCACAAGAATGTAGATGTGAATACAGCCTCTGGTCTGGATTCTTCTGGGAAGACACTGTGCAACTACACTCTGTCAGCCAAAGCAAGTCTCAGGACTGGCCTAGAGTCATGGAAAGACTGACAACCCTACTCTGTGTGTGTGTGCGTGTGTGTGCGCGTGTGTATGTGTGTGTGTGTGTGTGTGTGTGTGTGTGTACATTCACATGAGGACCAGAGGTCAACCTCAGCTGTCATTCCTCAGGTACCATCTACCCGCTTCACAATTTTTAATTTATTATTATTATATGTGGGCATCTTGCATAGCACACATGTGGATGCCAGAGGACATTTGTGTAGCTGGATCTCTCCTGCTTTATGTGGGTGACGGGGATTGAACTCAGGTCTCCAACCTTATGTGGCAAGCTCCAC
Organism: Mastomys coucha; assembly: GCF_008632895.1. Taxonomy (NCBI): domain Eukaryota; kingdom Metazoa; phylum Chordata; class Mammalia; order Rodentia; family Muridae; genus Mastomys; species Mastomys coucha. The sequence goes on from NW_022196905.1 coordinate 136,034,935, forward strand.
CTTGCCTTTTTGAGACAGGCTGAGATTGCCTACAATTCTCCAAGTAACTGGTTGGCTAGTTAGCCCCAGAGACCCTTCTGTATCCTCCTTCCCAATGTTGAGGCACACATGTTCTACCACGTCCAGCTGTGTGTTCTAAGCATTGAACTTGGGTCCTCATGTTTGCAAGGCAAATGCTGTACCAAGGAAACCTAGCCTAGCCCACACTTCTTTGTGGAAGATTCCTGAAGCCGTTGCAGAGAGCATGTGAACATGGAAAGGTAGAGGACTGAAGCTTCTGTCCTAATGCACTTACCTCCTCTGTGTCACCCGCATCTATGACAGGTTGGCCTCTTGGGTCTTAGATGCTTTAACCTGCCTGGGAGTTGATTACAGAAACTGCCATTTATGGATTTATCTTTGCTTCATAGGATGGATTTGGGTTTTTAAGCCATTCATCAGAGAAAGTGGCATGGTTTAACTCCTCAGAAACTGATGTCTTTGCTTGATTATTTTTCAACATTTGTCAGTTTCCAAGTTTTCTGGAAAGATGTAAAGTTTCTTTTTTTTAAAAAAAAAAAAAAAAGTATGTCAAAATACATACAGAATAAAATTTATTAACTACCTTTTACATTTTTACATTGTGTTTATGATGTGTTTGTGCTTGTGATGTTAGATGTACATCTTACATATGTGTGCATGCATGCAGAAGCCAGAGAAGCATGCCACATGCCCTGCTTTACCACTCTCTCCTATTGCTGAACCCAAAGCTCGCAGACTCCTTGGCTAGGGTAGCAGCCAGTGCATCACTGTGGTCCTCCTGCCTCCACCCCCATACCAGTAAGGTTACAAGTGTGCAACTTACTGTATGGTGCTGAGGAATCAACCCGGGTTTTCACATTTGCACAATAAGCAGCCTTGCCATTGGGCCACCCTTGTAGCTGTCTTCACCATTGTTACATGAACTGTACATTCACTGCTGTGGGTGATCTAGATTATCACACAACCACTGCCAGAGTGGTTGTCATCTTGAACCTGTAAATCCATTGCACAGATTAGCCCTACCCCGAATTCTAGGCTCTCCCAGACCTTTGGCCAGCACTCACTACCCTCTATCTCTGAGGGTTTTAACTCTTCAGGACCTCATATGGATAGATGGCTCCTGCCATTTTCCTAGTCCTATCAGCTTTCACTTAGTGCAGTATCCTCAAATGTTGTCCATGTGGTATCATATCCTTCCTGTTGAAGGCTGACTGATGAAGCAGTCTCTCTGTGCTGCTCTTTGGCTTCTATATGAGCTACACATACCGTGACATATTTGTTCCTGCAAGCCTGGCTTTTTAAATATGGGTCCCAGGATTTCAAACCCAGGTCCTCATGCTTGCCAAGCAGGTACTTTCCCAACTGACCCATCTTTCCAGCCTGTGTTACAATGTTTTCTGTGCCTCCTTTCCTATATTATTGCCTTTTACATTTAGTTGGGTTACATGGTAAAATATTTAAATTTCCTCATTTCCTGCCGTTTGCATGCTACAATTGTTTTCTTCATAGTTACCATGGGAATTAGTTAATATCCTAAGGTTATACTCTCTAATTTGGATTTATAGCAGTTTAAATACCAACAACATACAAAGAAAAATAATCTTGATTCTGTGTATTTCTGCCCACGGTCTTCTCAGTTGCAAAAATCATGTCTTTAAACATTGTGTCTCCAAAAACATAAACTAATTATTTTAAATAATGTATTAACCTCTTAAATGTTCTAGACAAAATATGGAGTTTATAAAACCAAAGTTACAATAGTAGCCTTAGATTAATAAGCACTTTTAAAATTGGATTATTGAGACAGTAAGATGGCTCATCAGGTAAAGCACTTGCTGCCAAGTGTCAAGGCCTAAGGACATGAGTTTGAGACCCAAAACTCAGACAGGAAAAGGAGAAAAGCAAGTCCTGAAAGTCGTACTCTGATTTCCACATGGACGACATTTCACACGCACACATCCATCTATTGGTCAATTAACAAACAAATAAACTTATCAGTATCTTAAATTCCATAGAGAAAATGAGTAACGCTACAGACTGGCTTGTCAGTAGCAACAGCTTCTATAATCTCTCTGAGTTCCCCTTTGCAAAGACAGGGTTTCTCTGTGTAGCCCTGGCTCTCCTGAAACTCACTCTGTAGACCAGGCTGGCCTGGAGCTCACAGAGATCTGCCTGCCTCTGCCTCTGAGTGCTGGGATTAAAGGTATGCAAGGATATAGCAGCAATTTTTAAATTTTCCTCTGGACGGATGTTTTAGCCTCCCTGTCTTAGCTACAGGTTTCTGGTTTGCTCTTGCTCTTTGAATCAGCACAACCATTACCTTCCAGTCTTCAGATAATTTTTAACTATTATTTATTTATATATTTATACACTCAGCTTTTCATATATGTAAAAGCATACTTTGGATTTTGGTCATTATCTGCCTCCCTCCCTCCAGCTTCCTGCTAACCCTGAGGCAACACCTCCCACTCCCCTCACCCCAGCCCCACTTTCACCTCCTTCCCTGCTGATCCAGCCCGACTTGTAAATTTCTAAGGAGAAATCTGCTGATAATGTCATTGAGGAGCAAAATCCTCTGCTGGTGGCTGTGCACACTTCAACTATGGTTTGTGTAGGTGCACATCTCCTTAATCCATGACTCCTGCCTCAGATGTCCAATGGGTTTCTTCATTGTTCTTTCTTTTATGAAATTCAGTAGTCTCCTTTACGTTCCTTGTTTATCGACCTCTATTCTGCTGCCTCTTCTGTTGGTCTGCTGAGTTTTCTGCCTAAGCTGCTATACTTTTTAACTCCACACTTTCCCTTTTTGTTTTAGATCTTCCATCTCTATTGATATTTAAAACAATTCAGAGATTCTTTTCTTGGCAGTCTAACACTCTCCACTCCTTCCTTTGGTGTGTGTGTGTGTGTGTGTGTGTGTGTGTGTGTATGTATGTGTGGTGTGTCTCTGTGTTTCTCTGTGTATGTAGTATATATCTTTGTATATGTCTATGTCTGTATCTATGTGTATGTATCTGTGTGTGTATGTGGTGTGTTATGTGAGTCAGCAAGAATGTTTGTGTGTCTGTGTGTGTCTCTGTCTCTGTCTCTGTATGTGTCAGTATGTGTATGTATGTGTGTGTATGTTTAGTATATGTGTAGTGTGGTGTGTGATGTGTGTATGTAGTGTGTATCTTTGTGTATGTTTGTGTCTCTGTCTGTGTCTATGTGTATATGTCTATGTGTGTGTGTGTGTGTGGTGTATGTATCTGTGTGTCTGTACATATGTTCGTGTGTATGTGTGTCTCTGTCTGTGTGTCTGTGTATGTGCATGGTATGTGTGTGTGTCTGTGTGTGTCTGTGTCTATGTGTATGTGTCTATGTGTGTGTGTGTGGTGTATGTATCTGTGTGTCTGCAAATATGTTTGTGTGCTTGTGTGTGTCTCTGTGTGTCTGTATATGTGCATGGTGCATGTGTGTGTCTGTGTGTGTCTCTGTCTGTGTGTCTGTGTATGTGCATGGTGTGTATGTGTCTGTGTATATATCTCTCTGTGTGTGCCCGTGTGTGCTATGTCTGTTTCTCTTCTCACTCTCTCTGTCTCTCTCTCTTCTCTCTCTGCATCTCTCTCTGTCTCTCTGTCTCTTTCTCTCTCTGTCTCTCTTTCTCTCTCTGTCTCTCTGTCTCTGTCTCTGTCTCTGTCTCTCTCTCTCTCTGTCTCTCTCTGTCTCTCTGTCTCTCTCTCTGTGCATGTGAGTGTTCAGTGTGTTGAGGGGTTGTAGGACAGTTGTTCTCTCCTTCCACCTTGTGGGTCTCAGGATTGGAACTCAGGTTGTCAGCCTTAGTAAAGTCACCTTTACCCTCTGAACCATCTCTCTTCACCTTTGCCATTCTTTAAACATTTTTAAAACAATACTTGAAAGTTGTTGCCTAGTAAATCTCCTATTAGGTCTTTTTCAGAGATGGTTTCTATTATTTGTGTGTTTGTTCATGTGGTGTATGTGTGGCTTATATGCACACATGTATACAAGTACCCATGAACAAACATGGAAGCCCGAGGACATCAGGTGTCCTGCTCTGTCACTCTCTATTCTCTTGACTCTTTCCCCGAGGGAAGCTAGGCTGGTATCCAGCAAGTCTCAGCAATCCTCCTATCTCTACCACCATACCCATACAACAACCCACACCCTGCACGTACACATGTATACACGTATACACACACAGTGAAGGTATGGCCATACCTGGCTTTTTACATGGGTTCTATGGATTCATACCCAGGCCCTTATGCTTGCTCCTAGCCTCCTGAGCTCCCTCAGCCCTTTTAATTGGACCAAATGTCCTCCTGTCTTCATATGTCTATGATCTGTTGTTAAAGTGGACATTTGAACATTTATCAATAGCAATCTGATAAACTTGAAATGAAATTTTCCTTTCAGCCTTGCTTGGCTTCTCATTTTGTTTTGCCCTGTGGATCACCTTTTTACCAAGGATCAGCTTGAGGATAAATGTCACCTCAGATACTGTGGAAGCCTACCCCTCCCATATGCATACATATGACTTCCTGGTCCTCTCTGCATATACCCTGTTTGTAATGTATGATTCCCAACAGGGAGAAAATAAAAGCTGAAGGGGCCCGGGGAGCGGGGGCGGGTGGGGGGCAGTTAAAGCATTAGGGCTTTAGTTCTCCAAGCAGCCACTCCACTGGAGAGAAGGGAACAGGGTCACTGACCTGCTGGCCTGAACCCTTAGCAGCAACCGTGGTTAATAGAGCCCAGATCTTAGCTTTGGGGGTTGCTGTCCTCTGTGTCCACCCAAGATGTTTCAGAACCTGGAGCACAGATGCCTGCTGGGGACTGCCTTTGGGATGAATGGCACTCCTGTACTCAGGACTGAAAGCGACTGAGATTGCCTTTGCTTTCCTATCCAAACCTCCTGGAAGTTGCCAGTCTTCAGTAGTCTGATGCAGAGCATGCAACCAGGTATAGCCAGTGCTCTGAGTTGGCCCATCATGTCTCATACAGTTCTCACCAAAGACTGGGCTTCCTTCAGCTACATGGTTGCCATCCTGACACATATGTGTTTGTCCTGGTACCCAGCAAAGTACAGATGGACTCTACCTCATGTGATTACAAAACCTCTTTCTTATGGGCCAGAGAGATGGTGCCTGCCATGCAGGTACGATGATCACAGCTCAAAACCCCAGAACCTGTGTGGGATGCTCAGCACAGAGGTGTGTCACAGTGGGTCAGCTAACGTAACCAAACTGGGTTATTTGATTAATATATTTGGTTTTCCTCCTGTCCCTAAGCAAGTGGGTCTTCTGTTGCTCCCAACTTGCTGTTCCAGTCACAGATGGTATCTTATGAGTACCACTTTTATGAAGTCTATGATGGTGATGTCAGGGACAGAGGCCCAGATCTGTGCTGTCACCCACTGTAGCCCGAGAGTACCTTTAGTCATCTAAGGTCCTTGACTCAGGTAAAACCAGGTCCTTGGCTTTAATAATTATAAAGAGGATGGCACGAAGAGCCAGTGTGGAGTAGAGTTTGGGCTCTAGGCAGAGAGCAAGACTCATCTAAGAGTGTGGGTGTGGGCTTCCCAATGACGTGTCTTCATGGTGAGTGTGTATGGACTCTGGAAGCTTCTGGAACCTTATTGCTTAGTAGGTTTCTATAGGACCCCGTCCTTTACTTCTGTCTTCTTCTTAGTTATTGGGATCATGCATTGGCTCCAGGCATGCCTTGGGCAGGATCATTATCTAATAGAGCATGTCTTCCACTTTGATGAGAGTCTTAGGAAAAAAATTGGGTTAAAGACTTTAATCAGATGTTACTAGTTGTGCTGAAAATCTTGCCTCTCAGCTGGTGAGTAACTTCATCCAGACTTCAAGACAAGGCAGAGCCTTTCTTTTGTACTCATAATAGTCCTGTCTGTCTACCCTGTCTCGGTAATATTCTTCTTTCATTCATCAGCTGTTTGTGCATCAGACTGAGATTCAGGCTCTTGGCATACAAACATAAATGATGCATATGTGGTATGTATTCTGTAGATGTTTGTTGAATGAATACATGAACGAGACAGTAAATCCAGCATTGCTCTGGAGAAATATTGGCAAAAATTATAAGTCAATAATTTGTTTCCAGTGTCCAAAGGGCAGTGGATACATATACTGGGGACTCTGTGGACACTGTGGGGACATTGGCTTTTTATATGACCAGTGCTCAAATTCTTTATTCCAATTGCACATAGAAATGATATTCCATCAATTTCAGGCATGGATAATCTAAACCCTCTGTTTCTGTCTAAACAACTTGTATAGGGTTCTAGTTTTATTTGGCTTTTCCAGCTCAAATACAGCTTTCCAACTCAGGCCCCACTGTTGTATAACAGTTTTCTGATGTCCGCTTTCTTGGACTCTCTCACGGGTCTATTATGAAGCTATAATAGAAACTGTAGTTAAATGGGACAGGCCACTTATGTGACTGGCATCCCTGTTAAATGTCAGGCAGGCACTGTGTGTAGTAAGTGTTAATCACTGCCTACAGCAAGTGAAGAAACAGATGCTCAAACCCTCTTCAAAGAAAATTCCTTCCAGAGATGATACAGCAAGCTAAGGTGTGAGGCATCCGTCTTGCAAACCCCACCATGCAGGGGAACTGCTCCAAGTCTCCATGGTAACATTTGCAGCCCTGTATCACAGGCAGCTGTGGGTACCTCCATGGGTCTGGTTGCCTTTCCAGATCCCAATCCTTGCTTCCTCGGCCTAATCATGGTGGTGGCTTCCTCTAAAACCTGCTCCATAGCACACCTGGTCTAGTGTTGCTCTTCACTCCATTGACGCGTAGGAAGTGGTAAAGGTGTCCCTCTCTGTAAACTATCCTTTTAGGGTAGGGCTCAGTCTGTTGAGTGCTTGTGTAGGGTACAGGAACCCGTGGTCTCTATCCTCAGAATCTCATAAACCAGACATGGTGGCACATGCCTATAACCCCAGCACTCAGAAATAGAGGCTGGAAGATCAGGAGTTCAAGGTCATCCACAGCCACCTAGCAAGTCTGATGCCAGTCCAGGTTACATGAGACCTTTTATTTAAAGTAATTAATTTAGCAGAGAAGGTAGTGTTTACTTTATCATGGTACATGTGCTTGACATGTGAAATGAGGCTCCTAAACAGAAAGGAACAAAACACAAGTTTGAACTTCGAACGACTTTTCTCCCACCCTTTGCACCTGTATGTCCATGCACTAATTTGCCCCATAAGTATGCAGCTTAATAGATATCCCTAAGCCTTTTTATAAACAACCTGATGTTTGCATATGGCTTTTATGGCTGTCAAAGTGTTTACACACCTAATCCAGTTTGATCTTCATCTTGTGAGGTATTCAGGGCAGGCGATAAGTATGTCATTTGACAGTCAAGCAAGTATCATATGTTAAGCCTTGGCTGAACTGCAGCTGGAGCTAAGGCATTATCTTTGCACTTCCGCATGCCCTCTGTTACGGCAGGGACCGCCCCGGAAGAACTCATGACTTCTGTGTTATCTGTGTCCTTTCATATTAACGGTGTCATATTTAGCAGCAAGTGTGTAGAGGGCATTCAAAGATCTGAAAAAAATATCATGTGTGCATGTGTTTGTATGTATGTATGTATGTGTGTGTGTGTGTGTGTGTGTGTGTATGTCTATGTACTTGTGTGCATACTCCTGTGGGGGCTAGAGGTTGACGTAAGGTTTATTTGCTAGTTGATCTCCACCTTTTTTTTAGGCAGGGTCTTTCACACAGCCTGGAGGTCTCTGATTTGATTCGCCTAGACTGGCTGCTCACTGAGGCTCAGACATCTCCCTACCTCTGCTCACACCATTGTACATCATTACCCATTCATCTTTTTAAAACCTGCATCCTGGGGCATCAAACTCAGGTCCTCATGCTTACACACAGTTTATCAATGGAAACTATCCCCCAGCCCCATCACACAGAATTTTGACTGCCCGCTAGCTTATGGTTTTCCATGTCATGCCATGAAATGGATACATATGATTGTCCAGTAGTGATGCTAGGTAAAGGGACCTGTCCTAGGGCTTTATTGCTGGCAAGAAACATAACCATGATAATTTTGTTTTTAATCCACTTTACATCCCAATATCTGCCTGGACCTCCTCCCAGTACCCCCTCCCACCCATCTCCTCTCCCCATCCCTTTCTCTCACAACTCTTATAAAGACAAACATTTAATTTGGGCTGGCTTACAGTTTCAGAGTTTTAGTTCATTATCATCATGGCAGGACATGGCAGCATGCAGACAAACACGGTGCTGGAGAAGGAACCGAGAGTTCTACAACTTGATATACAGGCAGCAGAAGGAGACTGTGCCACACTGGGTGTAGCTTGAACATAGGAGACCTCAAAGCCTGACTCCTCAGTGACACGCTTCCTCCAAGGCCACACCTGTTCCAGCAAGGTCACACCTCCTAATCACTTTTTATGGGCCAAGCATTCAATCCCATGAGTCTATGGGGCCATTCCTATTCAAACCACCACAGGCTCTAACAGACGGTTGTCTTTAAAAATATTGCTAAAATATATGGCAATTATGAAAGGTCTATTCTCCCTCCCTTAATTGTAAGCAGTAGAAGCATAAGGCCCCTGCTGAGAGGGAACAGCAGGGAGTGATGACAACAGTCTGCATTGCTACCTAGCAGCTGACACTCCCAACATGCTTTTCTTCTTTTTGTACAGGAGTAACTTGAAGTCATTTCTTTTTCATTAGTACCCTCTTGCTGTCCTATCATAACAAGTAAACCTTCCATTTGCTCCTGCAACTCCCTTTTCCTCACCCTCATGACCGCCATCTTGCTAATAGGCATGTCCAGTGCTCCTCACCCAGGAGCAAATGTTCATTTCCCCAGAGGAAGTTGATCTAAAGCTGGAGTTTAGTGGTTAATGTTAGTCTGCATCTTAATAGAATTTTCTTAAAGCAACTATGAGAGCATGAAAAGCAGAGTCATGTATTTTAGAAAAGGCTTCCTGGCTTCAACTTTGAAAAAAAAAGCTTGCATGTCTGTTTTGCAGTTTGCTTTCCCCCCGTCTGTATGATAAACATACTTGGAGTGGGTCTTGTTTCATCTAATGGTTATCTCTACATAGCTGAGCAGACCAGCATCCATGTGCCTACACGGACGTGCTGGCCTGAGTGTGTCTTTTGTATTTCGTTATCATCAAGTGTGTGTTTCCAGCAGGTTGAAATCTATTTTAGATCAAACAGGACTCGACCACAATCCATAAACTAAAACATATTTAATCTTAGCAGAATAGACCTGGCGGATCAGCTGCCTTTAAACATAAGCTTAAACAAAATGATGAGTCCATAATTATTTAATGTAAACTGAAAGAGGCTGAAGGGCCCTGTGGGGTCGATTATTTCCAAGTGCTTCAATGATTACACATTACAGACCGCCCTTCCTGTAAAACCCTATTCAGGTGGGAGGCTCGCCATAGCGCCGTAAAGTACCTAGATGGCTCCAGACTAAAGAATCTGTTAGTTTTGTAGGTTTAACATCCTTGACACTTAATAGGATTTGGGATTCCATTGCTGCAGCAGCCTTTATTGGATGACACTTTAATTGAATGCCTCAGAGTAAAATGAAATTAACAAAGACGGTATTAAATTATGGATGTTCCTTTTTTACCGTTCGGCAAAGAATTCTGCAGAGTTTCTCTCCTAATTATATTATTTTAAATTGATTGATATGAAAGAATAAACACACTATCTTTAGGACTAGGAGGTGTAGCATCTGTTCCAAGAGGGTCTGGGTAGAATGGAGATGGAGTCTGACTTGGCCAGGAAGCAATTACATTAGGGCCAGAGTCGCTTAAAAAGTGGCCTGTAATAAATCCCACTCTTAAGTGGGTGAGGGCTGGGCAGGTCTGTCATATGCAGTGCAGCTACCAGAATGGCAAATGACTTGAAAACAGATGGGAAACATAGCCATAGTTGATAGTGTTTATGTGGTCATGGTTTTATTCACAGTGCAGTAAAACTGTCACCCATAAAGTTTATTTCTTGCACGTGTGTTGTGTTGAGTGTGATAGTCTGTAGTGTTGGTTGTATGGTGTTGACTGTGTGGTCAGTTATGTTTTGGGTATGTGATTTGACTGTAGTATTGTGTATGTGGTATTTTGTGTGTGATGTTGAGTGCATGTTGTTAAGTGTGTTGTTGAGTGTGTAGTTAGGTGTATGTGTTGGATGTATGACATTGTGTGGTGTTAGTGTGTGGTGTTGAATGTATTGTTGAGTGTGTTAGGTGTGTGTTGTTGGATATGTGTTGAGTGTGTGGTGTTGAGTCTGTGGAATTGGGTATATTGCTGGGTGTGTGTTGTTGAGTGTGTTTTTGGGTGTATGGTTGGGTTGTGTGCTTGATGTGTAGTGTTGGGTATGTCTGTAAGGTATGGGATGTTGAATGTGTGGTGTTGGGTGTGTAATGTTGAGTATGTTGTTGGGTATGTGTGTTGGATGTGTGATGATGAGTGTGTGCTATTGAATGTGTGTTGTTGGGTATGTGGTGTTGAGTGTCTGTTGTTAGGTATATTGTTGAGTGCGTGGTGTTGACTGTAGGTTAGGTATGAGCGTTGAGTGTGTGATGTTGAGTGTGTGGTGTTGGATATATGTTTTGGGATATGTGGTATTGACTATGTTGTTGGATGTGTGTTGTCGGGTATGAAGTGTTGAATGTGTTGCTGGGTATGTGTGTGTGTGGAATGTGTGAGGCTGAGTGTATGAGCCTGTTGACATATGTGAGTGCAAATGTGTGGCCTGTGGTGCCCACGGTGCCCACATTGATGTCGGGTATCTTCCTGGATCGCTCACCACTTCATTTACCAGGAGCTCTCTTGTCTCTGCCTACTGAGACTTGGATTGTTGGTGGCCACTGGGCCTGCCCAGCTTTTATATGTGTGGTTAGGATCTGAACTCCAGGCCTTTCACTAGCACATCAGAACTTCATCCACCGAGCTGTTTCCTCAGTGATCAGAATATGGCCTGTGTTTTAAAATTAAGGTCAGCAGTGTGAGGGTGTCTGTGTACTAGAGGACTTGGCTACCTTGAGTTAAACCCTGGATTCAACCCCCAGCATGGGAGTAGGGTGGGCACGCCTAAGCCAAATGTGGCCTCATACATGTCTGTAATCCTAGCACCCAGAAGTGGAGGCTGGAGGACCTGGAGCTCAAAGTCATCCCTTACTACACAGTGAGTTCTAGCCCAGCCTGGGATACAAGAGGCCCTAGCTCTAAATACATAAATAAAATCAGGGACAAAGTTAAGGAAAACGTCAGTCAAACCAAAACTGATTTAATATTTACACATCTGTGAGTGAAAAGCATATATACATTTGATGTTGTTTCTCTCTTCTAATGTCAGTTAAAACACTGGGGTTAAACCAAAATTTTGACAATAAGAGCATATAACTAAAGGAAGCAGAAGGCAGCCTGCTTAGGAGATGTAAAAACAGAAAGGGTAGGCAACGCTTTTTAAAAAAAATCAGTATTTTCTAAACAGACAGTTGGAGCAGATCCTATGTAACTGCGGTTTGGAGCAACTTCGCTGCACCTTTGTCACAGAGTGGTTTAGCTGCTCAGAGTTTCTCTCACCTCACAATGCAAAACATTGAGAATGCCCCTGCAGTTTGGGGTTCAAGTTTTAAACACTGAGGTCCTGAAACGGTCATGGTTGAATGTGGAACACGCAAAAAAGGGAGGAGGTCGAAGCCTCTCTGGACAAGAGAAGCACCCTCCTGTGTCTTCTCATTAATAGCACTTCATTGGTAGACTGAAGCATTTTGTAGCCTCTTGCTTCTATAACAAAGTTATCTTATACACAAATCACCCTACTCCCCATGACCCTCTCCCTTGGTCTCTCTCTCTCTCTCTCTCTCTCTCTCTCTCTCTCTCTCTCTGAGAAAATGAGTGTGTGTGTGTGTGTGTGTGTGTGTGTGCGCGTGCATGGGTGTGCGTGCACATGCACGCATGGGTAGGAAGAGAGGAATCGGTGAGAGCTGGGCTGCTTCTGAGCGCTTCTCCGTTTCCTCTTCTAAAGCCGCTGGCTCCCCAGCCCCCTCCTCCCACACAAGATGCTGTGACAGTTCTGCTACTGAACTAGTGTGTTTAAGCATCCAACAACATAGACAAATGCAGAATAAACATTGTCCTCCCCTTTTACTCCAATCAGATTGATAGACGGGCCTCCCCTCCCATCTGCTCCTTGCTGGCATAAACACTGTTTTGGTTTTCAGGTTGCAAATGGGAAGTGTGAATTTTCTTAACAATGTGTTCATTATCATTAAATCCTTTCATTCCAGGACAGACTGCCTACTGAAGTCACTAAAATAAATAAGCAGGGGAGGAGGAGAGGAAAAGTTGACCACTAAAATGTTGACCTAAATCTTTTCTTTTCTCTACTTCCTTTTAATTTTCTGGCATTGTTTGAGTGATAATGATAATTGACAAGATCCTTTCTTTTTTTCTTTTTTCTAAACAAAGCCATCAAAATTCTGATTAACTCAGAAAAGCACGTAGAAAATGCTTGTTTTCCTTCAGAAAGTCAAAGATGGCAGAGGACAGAAACAGAGAAACAGATCATTTGGCCGAGTTTGGGGGTGAGGGGGTGTTTGGGGAAGAGCTGAGCAGAGAAGAAATGGCTGCTTATAGGAGCTCAGCACAGCTAGGAAAGGAGTGCTTGTTAAGGCGGTTGATACAAAAATCTCTTTAAGTTCCCTCGAGTTCTATATGTCAGGGATCCCCAGAGGAGTCCCTTTTAATAAACACCAACAATCAATCATTTCTGTCCTTGATGGCCCTTTGGTGCTTTCCTTGTTCGCTGCAGCACAGCCATCTTTTCTTATCTCAAGCTGGCCAGGTCACTGTCATATAGCTAGTACAGATGCTGAGACCCCTCTGAAGTCGGCTCACACAGCAGATGTCCTGTTTACATTGGGGGGCTCTGTGAAATACTGATGAAAGCATCTTCAAACGTGAGCAGTCGGCTCATGGAGGCCCTTTGGCCTCGGACCGCCTGAGCTTTTTGGTTGGTATCAGTGTTCAGCCTTACATGGGGGTCAGGCTCAGCAAGTCCTTTGAGAAGAATAAAATTGAATACAAGAGTTAGATATTTAGAAGCCATTGGAAGCATGGGGAGATGGGAAACTTGGATGGAACCAGAAAGCTGCCACACTCTTGGAAGTGACATCCCAAGGACCTGGTTCCTCTGCTAAGGTCACAAGCAGGAAGCCATCCCCACCATTAGAGCCAGGTGGCAGGACACTGGGCACCATGCTCTGCTTTTGATACACCTGAGTGGTCACTACTGCAGATACCAGACATCCCTCCTTCTCCCGTACCTGAGCTCCACCCCGCCCCCAGGAGAAATGGCAGAAAACTGATTTTTCCTTCCTATCTAGCTGCAACTCTGTGAGAGGCCCACATGTGAAACCCAAAAGGGAGGTGTACTCTAGCTTCTTCAGGGTCCAGTGATCTACTGCATAGGGGATGGGGAAACTGAACAAGCTATGCTGTGATGCTCTCCCTATCCCCCCCAGCTTACCTGATAAGCAAAGTGTAGGAAGTAAAGGAAACTTACAAGTCTCAAGAACCTCCTAAAAGATTCCCAAGGACCAGACCCAAGATTAAACAGTAACAGTTCCTGGGGAGAGGAGTCTCTCCTACTAGCCAAAATATCTCCAAGTTGCCCAGGGATTCCCAGGGGTGCAGTCTTTGTAAGTCATCACCCATGCTGGGGTAGGCTTCTGGGTAATGCAGCTCCCTGTAAGTCATCTATGCTCCTGTAAATAGCCGCTCACCCAGGGTCTTGTAAGAAGCTCAGAGAAAGTCACGGTTCACTGAGCCGGACATGGGTGAATGGGAAAGGTAATACAGCACTCTGCTTCCTGTGATCTGTACCTCAGAGAGCACCATGTGGCACAATGTCTCCAATGCCGGACTGCCAGGCAGTGGTGGTGGAGAGTACTCCATGTTGCAGCCTGACGAGATCTCTTCATTTATAGACCTCTGCTTGGGTAAAGCTGGCTCTTTACTTCACCACAGAGAAGAATTTCATGATAAGCCAGTATGAGACAGAGTTGGAAACTGCCAAGAAGAGATTTTAATATAAACTTTAGACATGAGAGTTAAGAGAAAGGGAGCCACCTGGAGGGGCTTCTCAAAGAAAAGCACCACTTATTTACCTCTACAGTATCTCTATATACTGTTTTGGGGACTTCTGATGGGACAATTCTGAGGGTTGCCAAGGAGCCTAACTGAGACGGTACAGTAGTACCCACCCATTGATTAGGATCATGGCTGATCAGGTGTTAAAACCCTAGATTGCAAACTTCAGAGAAAGTTAAGATGCTTTTCAAGAAACAGAGTCAGGCTTTATGCCTGCCTAGTTCGTTGCCTCTCTGTCAGCAACCATTACAGCAAGCACCACTGCACAGGCTGGAATCCCTGATCCTCAGCCTTTGAAAGGCTTCAGAAAGACTCTGAGGTAAGTGCTTTCTGAGCTGTAAGGGCAGAGCAATAGCGGGCTGGAGTGATGTATCATCCAACCCGAGTGATCATGGAACATTAACTTTACTCTCTCCTCTTCCTCCCAAACACCAGGCAAGTGACAGGCAGAGAATAAGAAACTTTGGGCTGCAAGAACAAAGGATCCAGCACAGTGGGGCAGCTCCCCAGACCTTGTGGGGTGGACATGTTAAGAGAAGGAAGAGGGGCTGCTGACAAGTACATATCAGCTTACCAATTACCCAGGAAAGACTCTGGAATGGGGCCAACTAGGAAAGCCCATACTAGCAACTATGGGGTACTAGAGGGTGTAGTGAGGTATGGAAGCCTATGTCTGTAGTTATCAGTGAGACCATCAGCTTGTTTTCTCTTACATCTGTCTCTGTCTGTCTGTCTGTATGTATGTATGTGTGTATGTGTCTGTCTTGCTGTGTGTATCTCTCTGTTTCTGTCTCTGTGTTTCTCTCTCTCTCTCTCTCTCTCTCTCTCTCTCTCTTTCTCTCTCTCTGTGTGTGTGTGTGAGAGAGAGAGAGAGACAGAGAGAGAGAGAGAGAGAGAGTTCATTTACAACTGCCACAGCACATATGAGGTCAGAGGACACCCTCAGGTGGTGTCATTGCCTTCCACTGTATTTTGAGACAGGGTTTCAGTGCTGGCTCATACACTACGCTGTCCTACAAGCTTCAGGGGATCCTCCTGTCTCTGCTCACACACATCCATCTCAATGTTTGCCATAGAAACACTGAGATTGCAGATACACACTACTGTGACTGGCATCATGCAGGTTCTAGGGATACAAACTCCGACTGAATACTTGTACACTCTCTTCTCTCATGACCCTGGGCTGTGTCAAGGTGACAGAGCTAACCTGAGCACATGGTAAGCCCATTAACCACCAACCTATCTCCCCAGCCCTCTGCCAGCACATTCCCTACCCATGTATGCCCTTAACCAGGTATTCATGTCACCTTCTAGAAGCTGTGGTTATCCTGTATAATCGATGGATCTGGAGAGAAAACTTTAAGGTATTTCTGGTTGTCAGTCATGAAGACTGACATACTATGTACCTCAGTACAGAGAGATCCAACATGTGGTGTTAACTTCATAATGGCCACAGCTACAATAGTAGAAGGAACTAACCCAATCCCCTGTCTCTTCAGTCTCTTGACAATCTTACTGAGGATTTGTGGCCATCTCACCAGCTAAGCCTGGAGTGTGTGTGGGTGAGTGAATGGCTACACAGAGACCTATGCCTGATGGAGAGGTTAAATGTATGAAGGTGATGGTCACTGCAGAGTGGACCTGGGTGAGGAAAGGCAGGGCACAGGATGCTGAGATCTTTTCTTAAAGTACACTGTCTAGACAGTGATAAAAAGAGCTTTGACCATGGTTCCCCCCGACCCCCATACTTGGCATCACATACAGCTCTACTCTTACTATGTGACCTTCAACAAGTTGCTTGTCCTCTCTGTTTCCTCATCTGCAATGCCCAGCTCCTAGGGTGTATGAAGTTTGTTTCAGGTTTGGAAAGCCCTTAGAATAGTGTCTGCCTGTAGTAAATAGGTACTAGGGATGTGAAAACTCCTTGGTCTGTGGCATATTCCTCTAAGGTCTGAGCTAAAGTGCAAACCCTGGTTAGGTGAGTGAGTTAGAGCCCAGTGTGTGAGGTTAACCCACCAGGTGGAACTTCTTCAGTGAGTGCAGACTGCTGTGAATGTTGTAGCTGTCGGGATTGAGGTTTTTACAAGGGCACTGAGGTCCTGTGAACCAGGTGTCATGGTGCGTGCATGAGGAAAGACAGATGTCTCAGCAGCTGCTATTCTGGGTTCCCCCGGGCCTTGACAGCTCAAAACAACACAATGGCCCAGCTCCAGGAGGAAGAGCTTGTTCATGTGGTTCCTTCCTGTCTTCATTTCTTCCTGTGGGTCTTCATTCCTTCAGCACACACAGGCCAAGCTTACTCTTCTTGCTGCAGTGACCAAATAGCTGAGGTGTGCAGCTCAAGGATGGAAGGGCTTAGTGTGGCTCATGGATCCAGGGTACAGTCTGTCATGGTGGAGGAGTCACAGCAGCAGGAGCAGAGCACCTGCCTGACCAGTGCAGGAAGCAGAGAGAGGTGAAGGCTGCTGATAGACTCCTCCTCCTCTTCCTCCTCTTCTTCTCCTCCTCCTCCTCCTCCTCTTCCTCTTCCTCCTCTCCTTCTCCTCCTCCTCTTCTTCTCCTCCTTCTCCTCCTTTTTCTTCCTCCTCTTCCTCCTCCTCCTCCTCCTCCCAACTCCTCCTCCCCTCTGCCCCCCCCGTCTTTTTTGCAGTGCCGGTCCCCAACTCATGGAAGGGTGTCACTAAGCCCAGTGATGGCCCAGGGAGAAACACCCCACCTTAGTCAATTTAATCTAGATAGATAATGCCTCACAACCATGCCCAGAGGCTTATATCTTCAGATTCTGGATACTGTCAATATGACAGTCAATATTCACCATCACACTCCCCTTGGTGGGGAAGATGAAAGGCAGGTATCTTAGCCAAGGTTTCTATTCCTGCACAAAACATCATGACCAAGAAGCAAGTTATTCAGCTTACACTTCCACATTGCTGTTCATCACCAAAGGAAGTCAGGACAGGAACTCACACAGGGTAGGGACTTGGAGGCAGGAGTGGATGGATGCAGAAGCCATGGAGGAATACTGCTTACTGGCTTGCTTCCCCTGACCTGCTCGCCTTGCTAACATTGTAGTTGCCAAAGCCATTCATTAAAAGAGAAGGAAAAGACCCATATCACAACAGTAGTAAGAATTATGTGGGAGGGAAAAGATCTCTAGACTCCTAGAAATGGGACCACAAGAAAATTGGGACCAAAAAAGAGGGACACATTGTTATAAATACCTATCATATGAGAGTTATAATTTAAATTTTTTGTTTGTTTCTATAGAAGACAGATGTGTTTCTAAATTTAAGGCAGACTTCCAAAAGCTGGTAGGTCTTTAAAAGATTCATTTGCTTAGCTCTGTCTTCTTGTGTTCCTGTAAAAACAATGCAGTCACTGGTACTGTATGGGATTGCGCCTGGACAGCAGGCTGTGTTGAGAAATCTTTGAATCTGTGAAGAAAAGCTTGCTCTGCGCTTGAAGTATGTACCACTGATTATCTCAGGACGCACTAATGGTTGCCGTCCTCATAAAGGTGTCCCTACACCATCGACTTCAGGTTGCCTTAGTACAGAGGCTCAAGTTGACCCCTGAGCTCTGCCCATTTTGGGTTTCAATTCCTTCTTGCCCTACAGCCAGTCAGTTGCTGAGCCATCTTGTTCTGTCTTTATGTTTGGTGAGCTCCAGGCTGTGTAGTTTATAACTTCTCACTCCTTTGCCACTTAGTGAGCCATTATCAGCAAGGATAAAATTATAAGTGGTGTGTTGGGCTTCTGAATATAGAATTCTTTAATGGCCGTGCAATATTTCAGGGTCATGTGGAGGGGATAAAAAAGATGGCAAGATGTGAACAGCATTCCTTCCTTCCTTTCTTCCTTTCTTCCTTCCTTCCTTCCTTCCTTCCTTCCTTCCTTCCTTCCTTTCTTTCTTCCTTTTTCCCTTCCATCCATCCTTCCTTCTTTTCTTACCTCCCTCCCTCTTTCTTTCCCTTCCTTCCTCTCTTTCTCCTTCCCTTCCTCCATTCCTTCTTCAATTGGGAGCCACTGCTCCTTTTTAAAGTACCTTTTATTTATCCTTGTGTGTGTGTGCAATGTTGTCTTAATGGATGTTCTTCCATGTGCACACAGAGACACTGTTAGAACAGACTACATCAAGCCCTCTGTTTGACACTGTGTAGGTGCCAACCTCCTCACTGCTCCTAGCAACCTTGAGAGGCATCATTTCTCTCCCTAATTCATGTTGGGACCTGGATGAGGTCAAGCAGCTTACTCAAGGCTAGTGCACAACTGATTGACTCCAGAACCTTCCAACCATATCAGCCCATGCCAGCACACAGGAGGAAGTACATAAATGGGACTGTCTGTCCTGTATCAAGCTTGGATGGGGCAGCATCTGTGGCTGTGACCTGTTCTTCCCTCAAATGTGTCAGGCAGCTCTCTGCACTTCCTATTATAGCAACAGTGGACTCAAGCCAGACTGAAGGCTTGTAGATGATTTGGGGCTTTATTCCAGAGAGAGGCAAATATAATAAACAGAGAACTTCTTGAGAAGCAGGAGTTGAGTGGCAGGGGCTGGTAACATTAAAGAGAACAGGACAGGGAACTGAGGAATAACGGCTCAGTAAGAGAGTGCTCTTGCAAGCACAGGACCGGAGGTCGATCCTTAGAACTCATGTGAAAGACCAGGTGTTATGGTGCATGCTTCTTACTCAAGTGCTGGAGAAGCAGAGTCAGGAGGATCCCTGGGCTGACCAGCCAGCTTAACCTAATCCACAAGTTCCAGGACAGTGAGAGATTGTCTCAAACACAGATTGATGACACCTGAAGAGCAACATCAGAGATTCTCCCCTGTCTTCCACATCCATGTGTACATGTTTACAAACCACACACACATGCACACACTCACACATTCACACCACGCACAGACACAGATACATATACACAACCCATACACAGATACACACAGACACATACCACACACATACAAATATACACACACAACCACACACACATATAACACACCATACACAGACATACAAACAGCACACATCCACCATACACACCACATACACATACTCACAAACATACACAGAGTCCACACACATACACAACACAATACACACAAATGCACACACATGTACACACTCACACACCCCTCACACAGACAAATATACACATGCCATACACACACAAACACACACACATATACATACCATACACAAACATGCAAACAGCACAATACACCACACAGACATACTCACAAACACACATACACATACAAACACACACACATGCCCCCACGCGTGCATACACCACACACACACACACACACACTCATGCACAGCACAGAAGAGAGACTGGCTGAGCTGGGAATGTTCCTCCACTCCTTACCATAGCTGGTGGTGAAGCGTTTGCCTCACAGTCAATGTGGTCTTCTCTGTCTTATCTCTCATGAACAGCTGAAGCATATTAAACTGGAGCATGTGCCAGTGATTGCTGCCCATGACATTAGATTTGTGGGCTGACATATGACTTAAAGCATACATGTTCTGAAACCTTGGTCTGAAAAGTAACTGGCATTCTCCACATACTGTGTAGCAATACTTTATCGGTGGTTCTCAATCTGTGGGTCATGACTCCTTTAGGGAGGATTGTGAATCAGATATTTACATTACAATTCATAACAGTAGCAAAATTATAGTTATGAAGTAACAAGGAAAATAATTTTATGGTTGGGGGTTAGCACAACATGAGGAACTGTATTAAAGGGTCCCAGCATTGAGAAGGTTGGGAACTACTGCCTTAGCGTCTCAGGGATGGGCATGTACCCATTTGTATTCTTCCTGGAGCCAAGGTAGTAAAATCTGTGAAATTGACTGATTACACTCAGAATAACATGAGCGAGGGCAATAAATCTAAACTCTAGTTCTCATAAAACAGGTTTCTGGGAAGATCGTGATTCATGATCAGGTGCTCACTAGATAGCACTACAGCCAAGACATGAAATTCATAACCTTTGACTTCCAAACTCTCCTGGAGCCCTGAATGTTCTCCAGGCTTTCTTACGTCACCAGCACTCTTGATCTTCTGTGTGTGTGTATGTGCATGTGTGTATGTATGTGTATGTGAAAGTGTGTGTGTGTGTGTGTGTGTGTGTGTGTGTGTGTGTAAGGTAGCTGAATGGCATGTTGAAAAGGAGGAGAATGTGCTTTGGCAAACAGCTCAATCAGTAAAACATTTGATTGCAAACATGAGGAAGTGAGTTCTGTCTTGCAGGACCTGTGAAGGAACAAAGCCGAATGCGATGGCCTGCACTTGTACTTTCAGCACTGTGGAGGTGGAAATAGGAGGATTCCTGGCACTCACTAGCCAGCCAGGATAGCATACCTGGTGGGCTGTAGGCTACTGAGAGACCCTGTCTCCAAAACAAGCTGGAAAGTTCCTGAGAAATGGCAGTTTTGGTTGCAAATCTGGCTTCCACACATACATGAGTATGTGCACCTACACACACACACACACACACACACACACACACACACACACACACACAGAGAGGGGGTGGGGAAGGGAGAGAAACACAGCATATCTTGGGAGTGGTTACATTAGCAGCTGGGTTCAGAGTAGCCATTGGCAGGAACAGGTGTAATGATAACCAGAAAAAGAACACATGATTAAGGGAGAGAGAAATGATTATGTGCAGGGAAGGGAGCATTGGGTTTGTGCACACCAGCAGTGAGAAGATCAAGCATGGCTGTCTGGAGTTTAGAGCCTGCCCCCGGCCCCTCCACCCCCCTCCCATGACAGGGATGTGGAAGATGGTAGCTGGAGAGAGACAGGTGTCCACAGCTGTGAAAAAGACTTGCTTGAGGTGAAAAAAGATGCGTGTGGCTTCAGCAGGAGGGTCTGGGTCTCTCTTCCCAACTGTCAGCTGTCTCCTTAGGCAAGGGCCAGTGTCCACACTTCCTGACCCCCTTCTCTTCTGTTTCCCCCCACTCCTCATTCGGGATTGGTCTTTGGGTCTTGCCATCAATGACTGCTCAGGTTCACTCACTGCAGCAACACCTCAGTCCAGCCATCTTGCCGTGCTCCTCCGGGCATGGGCTTCTGCGTGTAATCACAAATGCCTTTTCACTTTCCTTCTCCGGACTCCGAGTCATGTGGAGTACGTCTCAAAAGGACACTGTTTACCTTTAATTTAGACACGAAGTTTTACCTGTTTCATGCATTTTTGCCAAGTTCCCTCTCAGTTGCTCATTCTCTTAAAATAAGCTGTAGTTGTAAATGTAATAATTCTTGATCTCTCCTTCTTTATTTATTGGCTTCTAGATTTAGAAAAAAAAAGTGAGCTTCCATTTAGTGATTAGATACACAATTGTCTAAGTTTAATTTTTGTTGGGTTCAACTTTTAAAGTTTAATGCCTTCAACGTATATTCCCACATGCTGTAATTTTAAGTATTTAGGAAGGTAATCAAAGATACATATATTTTTAAATTTTTAATGTTTATTTATTTTTGTATATATTGTATATCCCTACTGAAAGCTAGGGAGATGGATTCTCTGGAAGCTCCTGGGCCAACTGCCCAGAGTACACAACAACAAACAACGAGAGAGAGCCTACCTCGCATGAGGTAGAGGGAAGAACAATATCTATGATCATCCTCTGACCTCTAGAGAGGCTGAGGCAGGAGAATTGTAAGTTTGAGGCCAACTTGGGCTACAAAGTGAGGTCTAGGCTAGCCTAGGCAACCGACAAATAGTATCTCCAGTTTTGTGAGTGTTGGGATTTATGGTCCATTGCCATAATTTCTTCTCCTGGAATTTTATGTTGTGTGGAGCATGACATAAGGACCTAGCTATTTTTAACGGCTACCCAATATTTCTTTGCTGTTCCTCGAGTTGGCCATTCGAACTCTGACTTAAAGCTCCTCCTCCTTTAGTATAGTATGTACTGTATTAGTATTTACTAATTATCAGTAATTACTATATAGTATTCACTGTAGTAATTGCCCATAGAGTGTGATCTATCTGGATCTCCTCTGTTGTAACAATGCTTTAATGCAAATCATTTTAATGCTTCTTCATGTTGAAAGAATTTGAAACTTAACAAGAAGTTCAAAAGAATTCTGGTTTTCCCTTTACCCCAGCTCTGCTGATAAAAATGGTCCTGCACCACGGATCTCTCACCCAAGGAAGAGTACACATGAGCACAACCATGGCTCCCTCACCAAAGTAAGAGTGCACATGAGCACAACCATGGCTCCCTCGACAAACTAAGAGTGCACATGAGCACAACCATGGCTCCCTCCACAAAGTAAGAGTGCACATGAGCACAACCATGGCTCCCTCAACAAAGTAAGAGTGCACATGAGCACAACCATGGCTCCCTCGACAAAGTAAGAGTGCACATGAGCACAACCATGGCTCCCTCAACAAAGTAAGAGTGCACATGAGTACAACAGTGGTTTACTCATCAGAGGATGTATATTAGAACAACATAGAGACTTCAGCTCAGCTTCTGCTCCAGTATCCCATCAGGGACCCAGTGCTGCAGTCTGTCCCACACCTTCTTGGACTTCCCTAGTGTGGGAACAGTCATTAGATATTTGCTTATTGTTCATTATCTTGACACACTTGAACATTATTAAACTCTGTATGTGTGCACATGTGCATGTGTATGCAGCCCAGAGGTTGACACAGAGTGTCTTCTTCAATCACTTGCCACATTTTTAAAAGCAGGTTTATTTTTGTTTTTGTTTTGTTTTGTTTGTTTGTTTGTTTGTTTTTGATCATGGGTATGCATGAGAGCAGTGCCCATGAAGGCCAGAAGAGGGAATCTCGTCCTCTGGAGATAAAGGGAGCTGAGAGCTTCTTGGCACAGGTACTGGGAACAACCTCCAGTCCATTGCAAGAGCAGTGATGTGCTCTTTGCAGCTGAGCCATTCCTCCAACCCCCACTGTATGTTTTGAGACAGGGTCTCTCACTTCACCAGGAACTCTCTGCTTTAGCTGGGCTGGCTGAGCACTGAGCTCCAATGTTTACCCAAAATATCTTTAAAGCATATTTTTTTGTTCCCATGCTAATTTTATTCTTTTGCTTATTCTGCCGAGAGTGACTATTTTATGTGGGTTTGCAGGGCATTTCCCCATTCAGCTGCATTCATAATTAAAATTCTCCTGTTAGAGAAATTAGGGAGGTTAATACAGCCAGGCAGTGATGGCCTATGCCTTTAATCCTAGCTCCCAGGAGATAGAGGCAGGCAGAACTCTGAGTTTGTGGCCAGCCTGGTCTGCAGATTGAGTGCTAGGATAGCCAGTGCTACACAGAGAAACCCTGTTTGACAAAATAAAAATTAGTTCCTTCTCCTTCAGTCATTTATCATTCAATTCCTACTTATAAAGATGTGGATTTTATCTCATGAGGACAGATCTCCCCACGCCTAGTTTCCTTTTTCACAACAATCTTGGAGCTTTTAGTGCTTATTAATTCTTTTCAAAATATTTATGTTCCATTTCCAGAAAGTTCATTGGGGTTTAATTTAGACTCTTGCTGAAATTTGCAACTAAATTTAGAAAGAAAGAATATTTTTGTGTGTATGTCTATGTCTGTGTGTATGTTGTGTGCAAGTGTGTGCATGTGAGTATGTGTGTGTGTTGTGTGTGTATGTGTGCTATGTATGCATGCATACATGCTGTGTGTGCATGCGAGTACGTGTGTGTGCTTTATGTGTCTATGTCTGTGTGTGTGTGTGTGTGTGTGTGTGTGTGTGTGTGTGCGTGCTTATGCTCCTGTGGGTGCCCATTCATATGACTTCAGAGGCCAGAGCAGGATTTCAGGATATCTCTGCCGTATTGCCTTGGGATAAGGTCTGTGACTGAACCAGAAGCTCATCACTTCTGCTAGGCTGTTAGCCAATGAGCTCTGATGTCGACCTCTCTTTACCTTTCAGAGCTAGATTTATAGATATTTGCAGTGATGGTAGGCTCTTTATGTGGGTTCTGGGGATTTGAACTCAGGTCCTTGTGCTTGCAAGCCAAACTTTCTTACCCACTGAGCCGTCTCCCAACCCTGAAAAATGTCTGTGTCATGCACTCACTCTCCTCTTTAATATGTGGCACCCTGGACCTCTTCCAGTTGTTCTCCAGAAGCCCCTTCTCTTTCTCGTCTTACAGGAGTGTGTGACTGTGTTAGACACCATTCATTCTGTAGTTGGCATGTGTGAGCCTGCAATCTCTCTTTACCGTTGCCTGAGTTTACAAGCTCTTCAAAAGCTGTAAACAAGATTATATGCTTGGGCACACACGTTAAAATTTACTGACTAAATTACTATGACATAAATACTTGGGAGGGGTGCTTTTTTTTTTCTTTCTGATTTACTCTGCATCTTTTTTTCCTTCTCCTTCTGGGCCAAGCCTCAGCTTTTTGTCTTTGTTGAATACAACAGTATCCCTTCCCAGCCTGTGGAGCCACATGGGTCCCTGCTATTGCGATAACCCCTCAAGTATGCACAATCAGAATAGGGTGTTTCGTTTACACAATAGCAGGAACATGCCTTGGCTCCCGTGCCAGCTTCTCTCCTCGCTGGTTTCTGTATGGTGGGCATTCTGCTTTAGATTCCAGAATGCTATATTTAGAAGATTCCAGTCTTCTTGTGTCAGATGTGGTGACAGGACATGACAATTCTGTTTTCTTCATTTTGAAAGAACCCCCTTCTTCTGACAGTTGTTAGCTTACTTACTTTAGTGTTTGAATAATGATGCATGTGTGTGCATGTATGTGCACGTGTGTGTGTGTGTGTGTGTTGAGGGGTATATCCTCCTTCCTGTTTTCCAATAATGAGAATCACTTGCCACATTCCTGTACTCTCGGCTACTTTAGTAGCTGCTTTTTATTTTACTTTAAGTCAAGTACTGTTTTCTGTGCCATCATAAACCAAATGACTCGAGTGCACAGGGTTTCCCTGAGTCACACTGCACACTTGCCTTATCCCTACATCAAAGGAAACTGCGGAGACCTCTCAGTCAGCACAGGGCTTGTCCTGTGAGCATGGCCACCTGCTTTCAACGTGCAGAGCCCACATTTAAACAAGGAAAAAGTGGGGTATGGTGGCATGCCCTTGAAATTTTAGCACTGGGCAGGCAGACAGGTGGATCACTGGGACTGGTCAGCAAGCCTAGCTTATATAGTGAGCTCCAGGCCAGTAGAGACCATGTCTAAAGAAAATAAGACAAAGAATACCCAATGAATGGTGGTAGATGCTGTCTTCTTGTCTCCATACACACACACACAGACACAGACACACACACACACAGACCCGCAGAGAAACAGGGGGGAGAGACAGACAGACAGACACACAGATAGACACACAGACATTCAGAGAGACAGGGAGAAAAAGAGACACAGACAGACACACACACACAGCAGGAGGGGTCTTTTGTGCCCTCAGGGCATCTTACTCTGACCTATAAAAGCCAGGTGTGTGGGCATCCAGGCACACAGTTGTGCAGGTGCCAGCATCCCACTTTGTTCCTGACCCAGCAGAGTTGTTCTTAGCCAAGTCCTTGGCTTCTGACTGACCTCACTTCTACTCTCTCATTGTGATGACCTCTTGTCCCTCTCTTCCTAACAGAAGGGCCCCAACCTCAGATGTCTGCACCATGAAGTGTAGCTTTTAGCAAAGTGTTTTTACTTTTTAACACATTACAAAGTACAGTTAAAACAGCCAGGGATAGGAATCTGCCACTCTTTTCTCTCTCTTTTCTTAAAACACAACAAAAAAACCAAATAGATTTGCCTGTGCATATGTCTGTGTACCTCCCATATCCCTGGTGCCATCAGAGGCCAGAGAAGGGCATTCATTGGGTTTCCTGGGACTGAAGTTACAAATGGTGATAGGCCCATGTTGGGTGCTCAGAATTGAACCTGGTTCCTCCAAATCAACAGCCTGTGCTTTTAACTGCAAAGCCATCTCTTTAGCCCCCCCACTCCTTTTGAGACAAGGTCTCATGTAGACTAGCCTGCAATCTGCTATATAGCTGAGGATGGCATGAAGCCCCTGATCCTCCTGCCCCTAGTGTTGTCATCACAGATATGCGCTATCATACCCAGCCCTGGTTGCCTTTAGGACACCTGTGAATGACCTCCACTCTTCCTTAGAACACGGTGCATATCATTTATTCTCTTTTCATGTCCCTGCAAGGTTATAATTAAAAGCATAAATTCCTGTTTCATGACCCTTGGCATCAGTGAATTGCTTAATCTTTGTTTGTAATTCCCTAACAGCCTCAGTCAGGCATGTCAAGTTCTTCTGGTTACATGACCCTAATGTCTCTATTTCCAATAGAGATTGTCAGTGCTTGCTGCTGTCCTCCCTCCCCAACCCTGAATGGCTGAGCCCTTGGATCATGAATGGGATTCTACCAAGTGGGGCAGGGAATGTGGGGAGGGTCAACACACTTGGATGTTCCTGGGCAGGCCCTTACCAATGAGGACCCCAAGCAACAGCTGCCGTGTCTCAGCTCATACCTGCTCTGTCTCTGGTTCTCCATCTTTTCTCCTGACATCCCATAACCCCCTGGAGTTGTTCCAACTCCCCAGGGATCCTCCAATATCAGTCTTCATAGAGACCACCCTGCCTCCTCACCCATCTTCAATCCCAGCATTTGTGAGTAGCCTGTAGACTTCAGTCAGCGCGCTGACAGCAGGCATGTGGAAGGCATGGTGGCTATGGCCTTCGCTCTCTGACTTGAAGTTGTCCTTCTTTTCATTCCTCTGGCAGTATGTTTCCTTCCTCCCTGATTCTTCTTGAACTTTTATTTTAAAACAATCATATACCCACAGAAAGTGGCAAAACCTGTTCAGAGAGGCTCCACCGTGACCCTTGGCCGATGTTTGTACCTCCTACGACTAATGTACCGAGTCAGCAGTTGAAGTTGACCTGTGCACAGTGGGCATAGTAGTGTCATGTTCCTGCAAGTGTAGAGGTGTATACTCATTGTCACAGATGCCCTATCAGCAAAGTCTGGTACAGCCCCTTATCTGTCCCCTAATCTGTCTCCATTTTAATTCACCATTTTCCAGGCGCTCTCTATATGGAATCATGTAGCTACTACTGTTTTGACAATGACTTTTTCTCCTCTCCCTAAGCTCTCCCTAGGCTGTGGTGCACATAGCTCTCTCCTTCATATTGCTGTATTCCCCAGATTGACTTTTTGAAGAACATGTGAATTTTTTTTTTTTTTGCAAATTTTTATTACAAAAAAATGTCAGGCTGCCATGAACACTTATGTGCAGGCACTTATGGACATGTACATTTCTCTCTAGGATAATGGAGAAATAGGCATTGCTGGTTCAAATGGTAACCGCACATTTAGCTTCTGCAGCCACTGCCAGGCCATTTTCCGGAGTGGCTGTGCCATTCTCGTTCCCACCAGCAATCCACGAGAAAGCCAGTCTCTGCCTTGTGAATTTTGTCTTCTCTGTTCTCATACATGTGTTGGAGCATCTACACTTGGCCTAATGGCAAATGGCACTGAGCATCCCTGTCTCCTTGTACTTTCTCTGGGGGGATGTTTCACTCCTGGACTGGGCAGCCCCTGAGCCCTTGTACTCTCTCTAGTGAGATGCTCATTCTTGGGGTGAGCATATCCTGCATCTTTGTACTATCTCTGATGGGATGCTCATTCTTAGATCAAGCATCCCCTGTATCCTTGTACTCTTTCTGTGTGTGTCAGGGGCAGGAGAGAGGGAAAGAGGGGATGCTCAGAGTGAGCATCCCCTGTATCCTTGTACTCTCTCTGGATGGCTGCTTCGTCTTTTCCTTTGCCTGGTTTCTAAGTGGATGGTTTTGAGGACTTAGATTTTTTGTTAAATATTTTTATTTATTATTTACATGACTGGGTGGTCATATGTCACAGTGTGCATATGGGAGTGGGGGTCAGAGAACAACCTGTGGGAATAGTTTTATTCTTTGCACTATGCCAGGTCTAGGGACCAGGTGCTTTTACCAGCTGAGTCATCCGGTCTACCCTTTCAATTTGTGCAGATTCTGTATATTCTAGAAATGTATCCATTCTGGGATTTGTGCTTCCGAAATATCCCCTCTCGTTTTTAATTGCCTTTTCTTTTATACAATCTCTCATAGAAAATAAAATAATTTTGATGAAGTCTAGCTTACTGAGTTTCACTAAACCCTAGAGTCTGAAAAATTTCCCCTTGTCTTTACACATTCTGTGGGTCTGTGCCTTACATGTGAAATCTGTTGCCATTCATGAGTTACATTTTATGTAAAGGAAATAGATGTGAAATTGGGTTTGATTTTCTTTTGCCCATTCAATATAAAATTTCTACCATGGCACTTGTTGACTACTTTCCTTACAGTGACTTTTTCTTGAACTTCTGTTAAACACCATTGGCTTCCACAGTCTACATAAACCTCAGGGTTATTTATTCAGTTCTATTGAATATGTGTCTTCTGATGTGCCAAGACCACCCCGTTTTGATTACTATAGGTACATGGTTAAGTCTTAATATTTAGTAGGATAATTCCATCTACTTTATTCCTTCTTTTTCCTCAAAGTTGTTTTTTCTTTTCATATTAATTTTAGAACATTCTTTCCTACATCTACAAAAAAGTCTTACAGAGTTTTGACAGAAATGACACCTGTAGAATTGTTTATAGAAAGTTTATTTTTTTACTTCATTGTATATTCTAATCCATGAACATATTATACATATTCATTACTTTCCTTGTTGCTATGACAAAATGCTTGACAAGAATCAACTTAAGAAGTTGATCTGTTTGGTTGTTTTGTTGGTTTGGGGATAAGGGCTTTGACTGCTTGACTCACAGTCTGAGAATGCAGTCTTATCACAACAGGGATGGCAAGTTGGTAGGAGCAGGAGGTGGCTGGTCACGTGGCATCTACTGTCATGAAGATGTTGATGCAGAGGGAGATGGATGCTGATGCTCAGCCTGCCTTCTCCTTTTTATTCAGTTCAGGAACCTAGAGCAGGACTGATGCTGTCCACATTCATGTTGGGCATCCTCACTTAAACCTCCCAGAAAACACCCTTGCAGACACACCCAGACTCTTATCTCCTAGGTGGTCCTAGAGCTCATTGGGTTAACAAGCAGTGCCAGACAGGACTGTGTCTCTCTGGGTTTTGCTCTTTATCTTCTTTCCACCATGCTTTTCTGGGTCTTCATCTTAAACCCTGTCTGCATTTGTTCAGCGTTTAGATGAATGTTGCTGCAGCGCTGTTATGTGGTACTGTGATTCTCATCCTTGTTTTCATATGCTTAGTACTGTTGTATAGAAATAGAATTGGGAGTGTGGAAGGATAATTAGCACCCTTACTGGTCAGAGGAGGTTACAGTTTGAAATGGTGTGTGCCTGCCCCAATGGCTCATGGGTTGAACACTTGATCTCTATCCCACAATGTGGAAAGCTATGAACTCTAGAATTTCGGGTCTGGCTGGCAAATTGAGATCACTAAAGGTAGGGTCTCTGGACATTATAGACCAGAACTTTGGTTTCTCTGCTTTTTGTCCTACCAGTATGTAAACAAGCCTCTGCCACACACACTCTTGCCACCGTGACTTCCCCTGTGCCCTCTTCACCCCCATCATAGACAGAAATCTGTCTAAAACCATGAGCCAAGATAATGCTTTCCTCCCTTGAGCTGTCTCCATCAGCTAATGTATCACAGCTACCAGTAAGGTAGCTCGCAAGCTACACAATTTCAGTTACAAGGAACACATTCAGAATTCAGCTGTAAGGGGGAGGATGGCTCAGAACTCAGCTGTAAGGGGGAGGATGGCTCAGAACTCAGCTGTAAGGGGGAGGATGGCTCAGTTGGTAGAGAGCTTGGCTTGTAGTAGGAGGGCCTGAGTTTGATTACCACAATTAAAAAAGAACATAATTTTAAAATATCAATTTTATATTCTGGTGACTATAGTTAATAGCAATATAACAACTATACTTTCAAATTGCTAATAGGGTAGGTTTTTTAGTATGTGCCCACTACAAAGTCATTGTATGAGGTATGCAGACATTAATCAGATGATTAGTCACAAGGTGCACACATATCAAAACATCATGCCGTACAATGTAAATAGAATACAATATTTGAACTCAATGTTCAAAAGTGAGTTTGGGGGCTGGGGACATGGCTCCCTCCAGTAGATTTCTCTCAAATCCAGCTGGTCAGCCGTTAGTTATCCCTGTGAAATCCATGCCTCTATAGCACCAGAAGGACATCTTGACCAGCAAGTCAGTGCTGTAGCATTCATTGCATGAAGGGCATTATGCTGGTCAAGTCCACCGATGACACTTCTCCTCCAGAAGCCCACAGAGCGCCTCCTAGCACTGTGAGAGCTAGCCAGCAGGTAGGAAGCCTCAAACTCTTAGAGGCGTTGAAAGAATGAACATTTACAGTCTTTAATTCTGTTCAAACTTTAGTTCTCGGTTGACTTTAATCATTTTGGTTCAGGGGGACTAGTTAAGTAGCATTTGTGGGAAACGTAAAATGTGTGCTCAGGATTGTGGCCTGGCAGCAAGAGTGGACACTTCACATGGGGCACAAAAGTCCATACAGCTACTCTCCAGGAAGACATTAGAGACAGGTATGGCTTCACTCTTGTGTTGTGTTCGTCTTGAAAATGAATTCCATGCTTATCAACAATAGCAGGAGCAGAGACAGTGTGGGAACAGCATTTACCTTTTGTCTGTTTTCCAGCTTTTATTTGCATGTTGGCTATGTTGGCCTTAACTGTAATGTAGTTACTAGGGACTGGGAAGATAGCTTAGCCAGAGAAGTACTTGTCTTGGCAGTATGAAGACCTGAGTTCAGTTCCCAGTACCAATGTAAAAGACCAGGCATTGTGGTACATGTCTGCAGTCTCAGTTCTTGTGAGGCGTAGACAGGTGCTTACTGGGGCTTACTGGATAGCCATCCTGACCTAACCATGTAGCCCTATGCCCTAGCAAGAGGACCTCAAAAACTAAAGAGGTTCTCACAAGACAAAGTTGATGGCTCCTGAGGAACAATAAGGAAGATTGGCCTCATTCACATTCACAAGCACATGCACATGCACACAAACATACATAACTACACAGGAACACACACACACACACCAAGGAAAATAGTAACATTACATAAGTGTGCTTCCTTACAGGCTGATTGCTACAATTAATGACATATTCAGTAGACTCTCTCAGAAAGACCCCCTACATTATTTGTATCTGTATTTGGGGTATATCACCAGGCACCACATAAATATGAAGGAGCTTGCTTATCATCTCTTTTTAGACACATCCTAAATGTTCAGAACACAGGGGTTTCATAAACCATTTCCAGGAAATGTGAAAGTCGGTAACCCTTAAGAAAAACTATTCCCTTCCTATCTCCAAAAGAAAGTGTTTCCATTAATCTTTAGTGACTAGATCTAAGGTTCTCAGTCCTGCCTCCTGTTAGCCTGACTGATGCCGATGGCTCCCTCCTAGGTAACTTATCTTCTAGAGAAGGAGCCTGGAAGCTTGGCCTTGGGGTTCCTTGGGTAAGAAAAAGAATCCCTTACCCCTCACTTTCCATAACCAGGGTGGCATGAGACTCCCCCATAGAGCCCTGAAGATTGGTGGCACATTCATCCTGCTGGCCTGTGACAGTGGCTGGGGCTTCCTCAAGCCTGTGTGTGGGTCCAGCCCTACCCATATTATAGCCAGTGTTGACATCATTGCTACCCTGTGTCATATGCCAACTCTGCCCTTAGGAGCCACATGTACAGCCTGGAGAAGGGACAGGGGACTGAAATGCCTCCTTTCTGCACAAACCTCCCACAGTTTATTGCTCTGCCTGTGACCTGCTAGACACTGCCTAGGGAATGTGACCTGGATTTATGAAGGATGCTTTTAGAGAAGGGAAGGGGGGCAGGTATTGGATAACAGTCTTTTTCACTTTCTTTGGGGAA
This sequence comes from Mastomys coucha, assembly GCF_008632895.1. Lineage (NCBI taxonomy): Eukaryota > Metazoa > Chordata > Mammalia > Rodentia > Muridae > Mastomys > Mastomys coucha. The sequence goes on from NW_022196905.1 coordinate 136,067,093, forward strand.
GTGTATCCACCCATAAGCTTCCATTTCCTGTCTGAGAGGGGGAAATACTCTCATCTGTGGCTCAGTTTGGCCACTTTGTTGCTGCTATCATGTGGAGCTCTCGAACTGCCATGTTAATTTTATTAATACCTCATCAATTCTCATACTAGCACTAAATGTTAGCCACTCTTATTCTCATTTCACAGACCAGGACCTGAGTAATGGGGCCACCAGTCAAGAACCTAGCTTGGGGTGGCAATGTCCCGTGGCTGAGGAGTGTCAGAAAAGGAGGTCCTATGAAGCTGTCTCTGGACTTAAGCTCTTGATGTGGGCCACCAACCACCTCAAAGAGATCCAAATACCTGGGTTGCTGCAAGGGCAAGAGAATGTGTGGCAGAATTCTCAGAAGCTTGCTTGGCCCGGAGGAAGCTCAAAAGGGCCTAGTCTCACTATTGCCCAGAGAAGGGTGGAGCAGAGGTTGGGTTCCAAAGGGGACCATAAAGGGAACAAGACTCCTTTGAGGAACTGAAGTGGCCATGGGGGATAGGAGGAAGCAAGAGCAGTAGTCCACCCCCCTCAAAAAAAAAGCAGACTCAGCTGGAAGAGTCAGCAGGGGGCCTCTCAGGACTCTCAAAAGGTCTGCTACTGGTTTAGGTGCATGACAGTCAGATTTTTGGAATAATTCATGACACAGGTGTAAATGATTCAGGGCCTGTCAGTACCAGCCCAGTGTGCCCAAGAGAAGCTTTGTCACACTAACAAAGGACCAGCAAGCCTTCCTAAAAGTTCAATTGAGAAGTCTAGGGTTTCCTTTTGTAGTAAGAGTGTGTGTGTGTGTGTGTGTGTGTGTTTCGCATGCAAGTGCATGTGTGATCACATGTGTGTAGAGGCCAGAAGACAACCTTCTATTGTCATTCCATCTTAGTTTGTGTGACAGGGTCTCTCACTGGCCTGGAGCTAATCAAACAAGCTAGACTGGTAGACCAAAGAGCCTATAGGGATCCACTAGTCTCTGTCTCCCCAGATCTGGAATTATAAATGTTTACTGCCACATCTGCTTTTAAAATTGAGTTCCAGGGAGTCAGGTGCTCATTTCTGCAAGGCAAGCACTCTACACCCTAGCCCAGGGTGCAGGTAAGTCAAGAATGCACAGCCTTGCTCCTGTTTTCTACCTCTTAGCTATTTCAACGCTGACCTGCTATACTTCCTTCCTAGGTTACATCCATAGCCACAGAGAGCAGTGGCACCACAGTCAGGACAACAGTAGAGAGCCCGGAGGCTCTCCATTTATATACATTCTATGTCCACCATGGTAGCTTCTAGAAAGAAAATTGGGTTTGCTTCTAGAATTCTTTGTTCATTTATTTGTGGTACTGGGATGAACATAGGTCTCGTGCTTACGAGGCAAGCACTCTGCCTCTAAGCTATATTCCCAGCCCTCCTCTAGGCCTATCTCCGCCTTCACTGTTGGTGGAGTGTCCTGGGGGCTGTGCCAGTCTTCTTGTAGCTTGAGGGGCCTTCCTTCTCAGAGAGGCCTTGCCATCACCAAGATTGGCTGTCATACTTAAGACACACGTCAGCCTCTGCTGTCACAGGTGCTCCCATCTCTGTGGGCACAGCTTTGTCACTTAGTCATCAAAAGAACTTTAACAAAAGAGCAAAACTCTTGGCAATAATTATGCTCCTTCAAAGAGGAGCCGATGCTGAAACAGACATGAGAGGCGGAGAGCATTCAAAAAAAGCAATTTGCTCTGCGAGTAATTTTCAAGTATTCCTCTGTGGTTATTTGCTTTTAGAGGCGAGCAGGCTCTTTGAGAGAGGCAGCTCCCGATGCTTGATCCTGCCATGAAGCTTAATCCTGCACAGTTAGAGCTCCACAGAACAGGGGTCAAGAGCTCTCCCTATGCTCCTTTCTCTGCAGTGGGAAGTGGGTGCCTTGTTCTGAAGAAGGAAGGCATTGAGAGAAATTAATGTTGTTGAATTCTCAGCTCCTCCTCCCTGCAACCTTTCTGCTGTGGTATGAGTGGTCCCCATCTAGAGACCCTTTCTATTTGAATTCCTTCTACTGTTTAGACCAAACACGCGGCAGAAACAAGGTAGAAAGATTTATGCTGGTGCATGGACTCTCAGAGAGTTCAGTCCACGCTTGCTTGGTACCTAGAGAACATGGCAGAGGCTACTCTTCACCTGGTGATGGCCAGGAAGCTGAGAAACAGGGACAAGGAGCCAGGATGAGATATGATCTCTAGGGTCCCCCTTCCTCCAAGGAAGTCTCACCTTCTGCAGTTCTAAAACTTCCTTATAATCTGTTCTTTCCCTTAGCTTACATTCTGATGCTATAATAAAATGCTCTCTTAGCATGGGCTTTATGGCTGCGAAGAGACACTGTGACCAAGGCACCTCCCAAAGTAAAACACTTAATTGAGGCTGACTTACAATCTCAGATGTCTATTATCATCCTGATGGGGAGCATGGACGCAGACAGGCAGGCATGGTGCTGGAGAAGGAGCTGAGACTTCTACATCTTGATCCAAAGGCAGCAGAAGGAGACTACACCAGGTGTAGCTTGACTATATAAGATCTCAAGGCTTGCCTCCAATGACACACTTCCTCCAACAAGGCCACACCTCCAAATAGCGCTACTCCCTCCAGGCCTATGGTGACCAATTACATTCAAACTTCCACAAATACCATGACAAACAAGCAAGTTGGAGAGGAAAGGGTTTCTTTAGTATATCCCTGTAGCACATCCCAACAACAGTCCATTAGGAAGGAAGTCGGGGTAGGAACTTAAACAGGAACCTGAAGGCAAGAACTGAAGCTGAGACCACAGAGAAGCACTGCTTATCAGCTTGCCCTCCATGACTTCCTCGGCCTGCTTTCTTACATAACCCAGAAATGCTAGTCCAGGGATCGCACCACTCACATTGGGCTGGGTCCTCCCATATCAATCCATTAGTAATCAAGAAAATGAAGCATGGTGACTGGTCACTCTGCCTTGCTTTAATGTATGGAGCCCTAGTTGGATAGCTGATACATTTTCTCCTTTGCCATTCATATTTATCATCCCTAGAAAACCACAAGCAAAGTCAACAGACACCACAAGAATAGCTTGGGGCAGCTTCTTTCCCTTCCTTACTTGATTTTGAACTTCACAGAAACCCTTTACATAGCAGTGGTGTCATGTCTGTTTTATAAATGGGAAAACAAGCGAAGAGCTTGAGGGAGTTTCCATTTCGGAATGGGTCTTATCCCCTCCCACTGCTACCCAGGAGGCACTGTGTGATCACCTAGAGTGTCTAACACGGAATACTGTGATCAGTTTTTCTTGTGCCTGTTTAAATGGCAGCTTCCTGCCAACTGTAAGCATGGCCTGACAAGAGAATGAGGTGTCTTCTCTGTAAGCACGCAGGACTTTAACTGCTAGGCGCACCCCAGTCTAGTTCCAGTCTCCAGGCATTCAGGGCATTGTGCTGGGGGATGGGCACACCTGAGTTCACATCTCCTTTCTCCTTTGATAAGAGATGAGCCATGTGTCCCTGGATGGGTGTCTGTCTCTGCTGCTCTTCCTATGGCCTGGTGGCTCCTGAAGTTTCTCTCTGCCATTGTGAACCACACTGACTGGACCCTCACTCTCTACCTATGCCTATGGGTAGGATTCATGGAGATCCCACACTGTCTCTGATGGCTTCTGTCTAGACTGACTGTTTTCTTCCTTAGCACCTTGTTAAAAGAATTGAAGAAGCACAGCTAGCAAAGGCAGGATTTTACTCAGAGGGAAAATAAGTGTACAAAGAGGCTATGCTGCATGGGAGCAGAAATCTCTGAGCATGAGCTCAAGAGCCCCTGGTGACTGCCAGGGAGTTCCTTTTGTGGCTCCAGGAAGAGGCAGAGTTAGTTTCCAGGGGCAGAGTGGGGGTGATTTTCAGTTTTGATTGACAGAGTTGGGTTGCATGACCCTTTGTTCATGTTGCATACCCCTTCTCATGATGCATCTGATTTTAATCATATGCATGCCCAGTCATGCATAGGCGTGAAATGGCAAATTCAGGGTTTTTGATACAAGTTCACTCATAGAATACAGTTTGTCTTACTATACATATACACAAAGCCAGTCTCAGGCTGGACAGGCACACTCCCTGTAGCTCTTGAATATATTCTAGGATGTGCTTGGCTGCAGAAGAAGGTATACCAAGGGTTGCTAGGGGTTTGTATGAAGCTTGGTGCAGGTGGGGCTCTCAGGTTGCTAAGTGCTAAGTGAGAAAGAACATGGGTATAGCAGAAGACAAATAGGGATTCTGGGAGGCTGTCCCTACATTTGTCTGCCACCAAGCCAAGCCCAGCTTGGGCATGTTGCCCACCCTAGGGGGCAAGTGAGTGAGCAGACGTGTGGATGGCACTTCCTCCCAGTCACCTGCAGAAGTGGTCTGTCATCTCATTCCGCCGAGCTGTCACTGTCTTCTTGGCTACAGAGCTGTCTGTCTTTCCAAGGTGCTACCTATGCAGATTTTACATCTGCTGCTGCTAAGTAGGTGTCAATGGACAGAGCTATATGCACTGTGGTAGGTTGTCTGCAAGTGAGGCTTGCCTAGACCCATACAGTCTACAAAACACACAGAGAAGCTTTTTCCACTGATTCCTTTGCACTGTTAGACCTCATCACCTAGGGGAATATCTCTTCAAATCTAGTGCGCCTATACCCCCCAGTGTGCCTTCTGTGTGTGTGTGTGTGTGTGTGTGTGCGTGTGTGTGTGTGTGTGTTTTCACAGGCATTCATGCATATGTGTGCACATGTCTGTAGAGTCTGGAGGTTGACACTATTTATCTTTCTTAGTCATTTTCTACCTTTTTTTTTTTTGAGACAGCATTTTCCCTAGACCAGGAACTTGCTGATTCAGATCGACTTACTGACGAGAAAGCCCCAGGGATGCTCCTGCTTCTGCCTCTCCAGGGCTGGGATTCTGGACCTCCTCTGCTTCACCCAGCATTTGTACATGGATTTTGGGGATCAAACTCAGGTCCTCGTGTTTGCAAAGCAAACACTTTACTAACTGAGCCATCTCCCCAAGTCCCTACAGTGTGCCTTCCCTGAGAAATGTTGTATAGTGTCCATAAATACTCATTGGATAGCTACATGATTCCTCTCCTTGCCTAGGTTCTGGGCACCCAAACATATTTGCCAGTTCCTACAAGAACAGTCATAGCAAGTAGGTGAACATGAATGCCTGGATATTTCCTTCCCGTACTATCGTTGTTGGGTACATACTATTTTACAGACTCAGTCCTTGAAAAGTGAGCACCATTTTGGATTAGACAAAATGTGTATCTGAATTACTTTGAATATGAAGGATTTTAGGGAGAAACCATTTCATAAAGTCAGCCCCACAATTTACCTTCACTGGCATCTGTAACTAAAGAGTTGGCAGTCAAAATAGAATTGGAGAACGGAGAATTGACATAAATGTAATTGTATCCTTTCAGTGTGCTGGCTATTATGAAATGAGCTATGTCATAGAAAAAGACCCCTGCATGGATACATGGAAACATTTTGCAAGATGTTGGCCACTTACGGAGGACTGTGGTTGAGCCTCCTGTTATGCTTGCTGACGTCTGCATGCCATGACAAATCAAGTGGTGCTCCTTATCACTGTGTCCTGCCTTACTGGGATCAGTATGTCCTTTGTCAAGAACCACAGCCTTCAGATTCACTGATGTACATCTTCTCATTGCTAGCATTGCTGTATGCATCACTGGGACTGGGAGCTCAGGTTTGTGCATTCTAAGCACATGCTCTACCACTGAGCCACACCCCCAGCCCCTCACTGGGAGATTCTAGGCAGGGGCTCTACCACTGAGCTACACCCCCAGCCCCTCACTGGGGGATTCTAGGCAGGTGCTCTACCACTGAGCCATACCCCAGCCCCTCACTGGGGGATTCTAGGCAGGGGCTCTACCACTGAGCCACGCCCAAGCCCCTCACTGGGGGATTCTAGGCAGGGGCTCTACCACTGAGCCACGCCCAAGCCCCTCACTGGGGGATTCTAGGCAGGTGCTCTACCTCTGAACCATACCCCAGTTCCTACACTTGATGTTTATATATCATGTATTTCTTGGGCCTGGCAAAATGGCACCATGGTTAAAAGCACTTACTACTTTTGCTGAAGATCTAGGGTTGGTTCCCAGTACCCACATGGCAGCTCACAACCATCTCTAACTCTAGTTCCAGGGGATCCTTTGCCCTTTCTGGCTTCTATGGGTACCAGGAACATACATGGCATACATACATACATATACATGAACACTCAAACATATAATAATAAGCAAATAATGATAAAAATAAATATATTTTGTTACATTCTTCCTCCCCTCGGAGCCCTTGATTGGCAGCAAGCATTTACTCCTTGACTAAGTCAATGTGTCCCATTGGTGCCACAGCATTTACTTAAGATCCATTGCCTCACGGTTCCCTAAACTCCTTGAAAGCAATTTTGGTTCTTGTAATTACACAACCAAGGCAAGTTCATCAGTCCAAAGCTGGCTGCCTTGAACTTGCTATTACATGGTGGAACTCGGGACCCAAATCACACTCAGAACACTGTGTCTTGGAACCAGCCCATTAAATTGTCATCTATTTAAAACGGAGCCTGTTTCAAACATTTTCAGCTTTTTAAGGGTTTAAGAACAACTTCCTTTTCAAACTCTTCTCACACTGTTTCTTTGAGTGTCGTTTGAAGCTGATCAAATGCTGCTTCAACATTTCTATGACATACTGTGCTTTCACAGTCCATGGCCAAAGCTCTTATTTCTCTGGATGCTACCACAGTTTCCTCATCAAGTACAAAGCAGTGCTTATACCACCTTCTGTTGAAAATTTCTGAGACCAGAATATCCTCTGGTGAGCTGGAGAGGCAGCTCATTGGGTGAACTGTTTGACATGCAAGCATAAAGATGTGAGTTCAATCCCCAGGACCCACATGAAGAAGCTGGGTGTGATGGTACTCAGTGGCTCCTGTGGGGAAGTTAAAAACAGGCAGATCCCTGGGGTTAGGTGGCTGGTCAGTATAAACAAACTATCAAGTTCCGAGAAAATCAGAGACCCTACCTCAAAAAACAAAACAAAACAAAACAAAAAGCATATGTACAACTGTTGAAGAATGGCATCAATGGTTGGACTTGGACTTTTGCATTCACACACACACACACACACACATGCATGAGCACACTCACACACATGCTTGCACACACACAGGCAGGCATGTGTACACAAATGCATGCACACACACTCACACACACATGCATATACACAACACATTCATACACACACACAGGCATACACATATGCATGCATGCACAGACACACCACATTCACACAGGCAGGTACATGCAAAGAAACACATGCACATACACTCACACACACATGTATGTGCACACACATTTAAACATTTAATCCATCCATCAATCAATAACAATATTCATTGGTAGTCTAAGATGATTTACCTTTTCATGGAAGACAGGACAGGTACTCTTGCAGATTCTGAAAACCACCTTGGAACATCCCCAGAACTCCTGACATTGACCCACCAGCTTTCCTAAGGAAGGTGACTGCAGTGTGTATTGTCACCTTGCAAAGTGTACAGATAGGCCAGTTCAGGCTCTATGCAATGAAAACTGTGTGCTCTCAGTTCGGCTTAACTTCTCTCCCACTCACACCCAGGCCTGGGACCTTAAATGTACCTCACTACATGGTGAATCAGGGTAATTGAATCCCTTCTTTTCTTTCCTGGTCTTCGGGTCCCTACAAGGTGCCCAATGGGCTATTTTCACCAACCACAAATCCAGAGCCTTGAGAATTTCTACATCAACATTATATCCCCAAGAGCAGATAGTATGTTGTGACATAGGGACTTCCTCTGGGCGTTGATGAGTACAGCAAAGGAGCTCAACCAGGGGATCCCACATGCAGCTCCCCTGGACATCTGATTATCCATGTCTAATGTCATTTTTCTCAAACAATTATGTTGTTGTTGTGTTTTGTTTTGTTGAGACAGGGTCTCATGTAGCCAGGCTGACCTCAAATCACTATGCAGCCAAGGCTGACCTTGAACCTCTGATCCTTCTGTCTGTCTCTGGAATTCTAGGATTGCAGGTGTGGACACCAACCCTGACTTATATGGTGCTGTTGAGATGTTACCCAGGGCCATGTGTGCTAGGCAGGCACTCTGCTGACTGAGCTGCATCCTGAGCCCGTTGAACAAATATGTTGATCAATCTTTCTGGTTAGAGACCCCAGGTAGCCCCTCCATGCCTTGAGTTTTATCTTTTCTCAAAGAAAGAGTTATTCTTTCTGACAGTTCCCCAAGAAGCTAGAGTCAAGAAAAGAGTGACCAGAGGCACTTAGGAAGTGCCATTGAAAACTGGTATCCTTTACAGGCCTGTGGTGGTGTCTCTGTCAATGAGCCCCACCTTTCCAGGACCACAGATCAGTCCCTGGCTTCTGAGAACAATTCCTGTAGCTGGAGTTTGCCTCTGAGTGACCTTCTGATCCACTCTGTATAAACATGGCATTACAGTTCCCTCAGAGCCAGCTCTGTTTGCCAACACAGGACTGAGATTTTTTTTCCACCTATACTGCTTTTATTACTGACTCCTTGAATTAGAAGTTAGAATCCTAAAGTTTTGTTTTTAAAGTATGGAATGAAAGTGGTAGAAGACTAAAGACATAATTTTATTTTTTAGAAAATACATACATTTATTGCAGTAAAGTTAAGGGAAAATCTCTCAGGCTGAACACTATAATTTCCCTGCAAAGTCAATGCAAGTTTTAAATGAGTTCTTTGGAATTATGTTATAATAAAGCCGAGCCGTTCCTATTACGGGCAAGGTATTAAACCCTGCTTCTGTAATCGCCGAGCATGCCCTCTGCACTTCTTCTCAGCACCGTCCATTCTTCCGATAACAAAAGTGATATGCATGTTTGTTGTAGGGAGATTGGAAAATTTTTAAAAATACAGGATTCAAAAGAAAATGGCTTACGCTCTTACTACTCACAGACCAACCACATTTCCATTTTATGTCTGCCCATATAAAAAGATGTTCCCAGGATTTTTCTGTATGCACAGAAGACATGCTGTCTTAAAATGCTGAATGGATTTGAGTGTGTAAAGTTGTTCTGAGTCTGGATCTGTCCACTGTCCACCTCTAGTTGCAAGAAATCAAGCTCAAGTAAATTTGTCTTCAAGTGACATGTGTTAACCTTGTGAAATGACAGTGAAGAGCTGGTATCTGAGTTCCATTCTGTCTCTGCAACAAATACCATGACCGAAGGCAACTTAGGGGAGAGGTGTGTTTACTTTGACGTACAGATTACAGCCTATCACTGAGGGAAGTTGAGGCAGGAAAAGATATAGGAATGTAAGACCCTGACCTTTGGTCAGTGGTACTGGCTCTTACAAGAAGTTTTTATACTTTTTAGGGACACAGGTTACAGCAGCAAGGTTACAGTTCAAACTTATTGGCTAAGCATATTGACCTTTAAATCTATTGGCTAGCAAGCATGACACTCATTTGAACTCTACCTGGGACTTTCCAGAGGGTCAGGTGACTATCAGTCAGTACATTCTGAGAATTTTTTACTCAAGAATGGTCCTGTGGGTGGAGAGTGGAACTTGGCCTAGCCTTGACCCCAGGCAGGAGGGGAAAGCTGTAAGGAGAGTATGGAAGTGGAAAAAAGCCCTCAGGAACTTGAAGTAGAAACCATGGGGGAACACTACTCCCTGGCCAGCTCACAGGCTCATGCTTCATTAGCTTTCTCATACAATCTGGGACCAACCAGCCCAGGGAGTGGTGTCACCCATAGTGGGCTGGCCCATTCTGTGTCAGTTAACAGAAGAAACCATTTCCCACAGACCAGCCTGATTTGGGCTCTTCATCAATCATGACTGCTCTTGCAGATGACCGTAGCCTGTGACAAATTAACAGTTAAAACTTACTAGGACAGATGGGGTGGGCAGCAGGAGGAGTGATTCTGTGGGCTAGGGAGAGGGCTCAGAGAGGACCAGATGAGTTCACTACCTAAACCCCACATTTAAAAGAAAAAAAGAGCCAGGACTAGTGCATACTTGTAATCCCAGCATTGGTGAGGTAGAAGCAGGAGGATCCCTGGGACTCACTGACCAGACATCTTAGCCCAATAAAAGAACCCATTTCAATAGAACGAGGTGAATGGTGCCAATGGAACAGTACTCAAGGTGACACCTGGCTTCCACATGCACACACATATACACACATGTGTGTGCATCTATAATTACACATGTATATACACACACCAACATCAGAACCTTCTATTCTTTCTGTCCTACTACCTAAAATTGTTGGCTTCATGTTACCCATGTTTCCCAGAAGTCAAAAATAAAATGCCCTTGTGAGTTCCTGGGACCACCAGCCTGGGCACCAGGAAATGCAGGTGCCTCTGGAGGCCTGGCCACAAGACCAAACCAGCAACTGTTCACTGTAGCCCACTGTCTCTAAAAAACATTTCTCTTATTAAAAAGTCTCACAGCCAGTACAGCTTGGCACATGGCTCAATTAGTTAGGTACTTACTGCCACACACAAACGAGGACCTACGTTCAGTCCTCAGAACACAAACCAAAAGCTAAGCAAGACAATGCAGGCCAGTCATTGCAGCCTGGTGGGACACGTGTAGGCAGATCCTTAGGATTCTCTGGCCAGTTGGTCTAGGTGAACTCTGGTGAGTCCCAGGTCCAGAGAGAGATCCTGTCTCCAAAATTAAGGTGGATGATATCTGAGGAAGACTCCTGACATTATCAACCTCTGGTCTCCACATGCATATGTGTACCCTCTGCACACATGCAAATCCCCCTACACACATGTGCATATAGCAACATACACATGTATGCACAACACCACACACACCAGTGGGTGCACACATGCACACCTATTACAGTACACATCATGACATAGCATTGAGTTAGATGTTTGTAGTATTTTTAACAAATTAGTTTCTTTTGTGTGAATCCTCTACATTGAAATATTTCCGACAGGGAGAAAGAATAGCATCCGAGGGACTTGCTTTTCTTTTCAAATGTCTTTCAAATATTCAGCATTTTTGTGGCTGTCTTTTTAAACAATATATATATATTTTTCTAAATTTTTGTCTTGACTATGTACAGAACTCAAGAACTAAAAGAAGAAAGCTTCAAAATAAAGAAACCTTGATAGATATAAAACTTACTGTTTTTATTTTTTATGTACTTTTTAATTTGCAGTAGCCTTGAAACACTGTGGTAAATAATATAGAGAATTAATGTGCATTTTAAAATGACTAATTCTGGGGAATAATAGACATACTTAAGATTAGTGTGCTAAAAATCAGATGTGAAAGCAAAAGTTATATATCCAATTTTAAAATTATACTATTAAATGTATAACTTCATGTGTAGTAAATATTCATATTTAATTTTAGGTGCCAGTGTAACATATACTAAAATAAAATGGAACAATTTCTATGCTTCTATAAAAGATCCTATAAAGCAGTCATAAATAATTATAGTAAAACTCTTTTTGAAATATTTTTATGGAACGAAAAATTGAAAACTTCCTAATAGGGAAATTTTCTTAAATGAGACATGAAATAAGTTAGCCATAGAGACCTAAAATGTAATACACCCTGTGGGAGCCCAGCAAGCAATCGCTCCTTAAGATAATTTTATACAATGTAGAAAAACCAGGAGGTTTTTGGGAAAAAGAGCTCCAAAAGCTAACAGGAGGGAACGGGTTATTACCTTTGATTCCTCAAGAGAGACTGCTTTTTTTTTTTTTTGACTTTGGAAAGGCTCTGTAGGACAGAGAACGAACACAGGGCCCTTTCCTGCGGAGCACTTAGTCTCTGTAGCTTGTGAAGAAGACAGGGTGGGCTCATGCTGTGTAGACCTTCTCGGCCTGGCTTGTTAGCCAGAGAACATGTTTTGAACATTTGTGTGAGTGTATGTGTGCCTGTGCGTGTAATGAATGTGCATGCATATATGTGTGTAGATGTGTGTATGCATGCATGTGTGTGTTATCATGTGTAGATACATGCATGCATACATATGTGTGTATTAGTGTGTATATATTTGTGTGTGTAAATGCATGCATACATGCATGTGTGTGTGTTGGTGTATGTATTAGTTGTGTGTGCATATGTACTTACATATGTGTGCCTTAGCATGTATAGACACATCCATACATACATATGTGTGTCTTAGTGTGTATGTATTAGGCATGTTTGTGTTGCTGGGTGTATTAATGTGTGTGCATGCATGCATTCATGTGTGTCTTAGTGTGTATGTGCATATGTGCATGCATGTAGACTTATGCATGAGTACATGCATGCATTAGTGTATATGTAGATGCATGTGTGCATACATGTGTTTTATTAATACATGTATATTAGTATGTATTAGTGTGTGTGTGTGTGTGTGTGTGTGTGTGTGTGTGTGTGCCCACATGCATGCTTGGAAGCCAGAGGTCAACTTTGGGAGTCCTGTTTTTAGACATGGTCTCTCATCAGGACCTGGAATGCTGATTCAGTCAGGCTGACTGGACAGTGAACTCCAGGATTACTTGCATCTTTACCAGCACAGCATTGAGATTACAAGCAAGCACTACCAGGCCTAGTTTTTTACATGGGTGCTTGTACAGAGGTACTTTATACACTGTGCCATCTCCCCAGCTCCACATCTGCATTAAAAAAAAAAATCCACCTCCCTATTGACCCTTCAAACTAGCCAGAGGGCTCCAGGCTAACAGGATGAAAGGATACAGGGCTTCCAGGAGGGAGTGGCCTGGGTTTATGAGTGCTATAACTTCATTGGCTTCTTCCTTCTTAACTATCCCAGCGAGAGGACTTTATATGATGCTGTGATTGTTAATATTAATTGTCAACTTAACAGAATCTAGAAGTATCTAGGAAAAGGGCTTCTGGGCATGCTTGTGGGGGACTGTCTTGATTGCATTAATTGAGGGGGAAAGACTCACCTACTGTGGGTGGAGCCATTCCCTGGCTGGCATCCTGGGCTATATAGAAGGGTAAAGGGAACTGACTTATCTCTCTCTCTGCTTCCTGACTGTGGGTGAGATGAAACCAGCTGCTTCAGTATCCTCTTGACATCTCTGCCATGATGGGCCTTACCTTTGAACTGTGAGCCAGCATAAGACCTTTTTCCTTTAAGTCGCTTCTGTCAAAACGTTTCTATCACAGCAAAAGAAGAGAAACCGCCGGGTGGTGGTGGGCACACGCCTTTAATCCCAGCACTTGGGAGGCAGAGGCAGGTGGATTTCTGTGTTCCAGGCCAGCCTGGTCTACAGAGTTCCAGGACAGCCAGAGCTATACAGAGAAACCCTGCCTTGAAAAACCAAAAAAAAGAAAAGGAAAGGAAAGGAAAGAAATGAAAAGAAAAGGAAAGGAAAGGAAAGGAAAGGAAAGAAATGAAAAGAAAAGAAAAGGAAATGAAAGGAAAGGAAAGGAAAGGAAAGGAAAGGAAAGGAAAGGAAAGGAAAGGAAAGGAAAGGAAAGGAAAGGAAAGGAGAGAAAAGAAAGGAAACCAAGGCAGATGTGATGTGGAAGTACACCTCTGTGCGGAGAAGGCCTTGTCTCACCTCTGACAGCAAGTTTCTATGTGGCCTTAAGCAGGCAGGAAGGGCTCAGAGAAAGAGTATATGGGTCAAAGATGCTTGCTAAAACTGGGGTGTCTGGGAGAATTTAGTCATTAATTCAAGTGCATCCTATCTTTAGGCCAACGTACTTATGAATGGGACCCAACACGAAATCATATACAGTTAACATATTACATTTTGAGATTTTAACTTTTAGTAACTCAGTTACAGTTTTCAAGAATCAGTTTTATAGATGGTAACATGTGTCAACGTGGCAAAAGTTGGACACACATGGTTGTTTAATTGTCCCTCTATACAATCAAATGAAAGAGTACAGACAGGGGGTGTGCACTCCATAGTTAGTAAAGATGGGAGAATTTAAATGGAAGTAGTTGGCACTGTGGGCAGTGGCATTGGATGAGGCTCCAGTGAGATTTCCGAGGTGACAAAGGACACAGGATCACTTGCTACAGATCAGTTTGTGGTCTATCTCTCTGCTGGGAAGGCTGTGACTGCCTAAGACCAGCCTCGGCTTGAGATGGGCTCTGAGGAAGGGGTGTCTGGGAGCAATGAAAACAAAGGAGTCAAAGTCAAACCATGGGTCCAAGCTGATGGCCTATGCTCTGCTCCAGACAGCTCCCCAGATTACTTTTTCTATGTTCTGCTTTCTTTCTTTTTATTTATTTATTTATTTATTTATTTATTTATTTTGTTTTTTCAAGACAGGGTTTCTCTGGATAGCCCCAGCTGTCCTGGAACTCACTCTGTAGACCAGGCTGGCCTCGAACTTTCTGAAGCTCTCTAGATCACTCTCTAGTTTCTGCTCATGTCTGTTCTCCAAGCAGTTCTCTCTTTTTAGTCTAAAACTCTCTCTGGATAGCTCATCTCTTGTAGATCATAAGCCCTGTCTTTTATTATACATATCAATCCAGTCATTTACTCCAGGTTCCCATTTGATTATCCTATGAATCAGCATCCAAGGACCCCCAACCCTTTGATTCTTAGGAGTCAACAATCACACTACTTTTAACATTACAAGAGAATCCAGAGATATACCTGCTGGCCCTTTCCCAGAGGTGGGAACCACATCATGATACCCTTACCAAGGCCATGCTGGACCTGGTATATGACCACAAGATGGTCAGATAGCTTGGCCTAGAAGAAGAGGTTGCTCTCCTGGTACTCCTAACAGGCAGTGCCTTGAGTCCTCAGAAACCTTTGTTTTAGTCCCTGGAGGATACAGTCAAGGCCTTCTTCAGATGAAGAACCCCTGAGATGGTGGGATGCTACCCCAGCAAGAGGCAAACCACATGCTAACCTATGTATTGCTTTTATCTATTTATTCTTCCTTTTCCTTTTTTATTTTTGGGAGGCTCTGGTGGGTATAGTATGCAGATGTATGCCTAGCCCCTCGAAGGCCAGAGGTCAACTTTCAGCCATTGTTCCTCAGGCTCCATCCCATCTTGTATTTTTGAGACAAGATCTCTCACTGGCCTGGTATGGAGAACCCTGCTAATTAAGGTCAAAGTCTACCATTGTCTAGATAGCCTTGCGAGCACATCAATGAATGGGGACCCCCTTTATCAGCAGGGCTTCTCCTTCTCTGACCTTGACTGGAGAGCTCACACCCCTATACCTTCTACCTGCAGAATGTCATGGAATCTTGGTGAGATTATAGATTCAGCTTCCTTATTCCTAATAAGAGTCCTTTCGGCAAGTACCTGAGATTCCCTGGAATGCTTCCCCATGCTAATGAGGCATCTCAGTACCTTAACCTTCAGCCAGTGAGCTTTACCCACCCTGGATTTTTCTACTACCCCCCTTCCCAAAAACTATATAAGCCTTGACTCACCCTGAGTAAAGTTAATCTGTCTCCCCGCAGCTGGTACGAGAATGTATCATCACCCCATTAGTTGACTCTCTTATCTTCCTCCCCAGTGGCCAACAACCCTGGGGAGAAAGGGGACCCACAGCCTCACATTCACCAAGAAGGATAGGCTGGTGTCTTAGGTATATTTTTATTGCCATGACAGAACCTATGACAAAGGCAACTTAGAAAGAAAGATTTTAACTGGGGGCTTGCTTACCATTTTAGACATTAAGTCCATGACCATCATGGCAAGAAGATGTGGGAGAGTTAATGGCAGGCAGGCACAGAGCCAGAACAGTAGCTGAGAGCTTACAGGTTATGGCAGCAACCACAAGGTGGAAAGAGAGCTAACTAAGAATGCTGTGGGCTTTTGAATCCTCAAAGCCCACTCCCAGTGACACACCTTCTCCAACAAGGCCACACCTCAAACAGTTTCACTATCTAGCGACCCAGCATCCAAACATTATGAGCCTCTGAAGGCCATTCTCATTCGAACCACCACAGCTGGCTAGCCAGTGAATGAATCCTCAGGGTCTGCTCACCTCTGCCTTCTCAATGCTGGGATTAGGATCCTGCATGCCATCACAGCCAGCTTTTTTATACGGGTTTTGGAGATTGAACTTGGGTCCTCATGATTTCAAGACAAGTACTTTAGCAATTGAGCCATCTCCCTAGCCCATGTTTCGGTCTTTATTATTCTTTTTTGTATTCCCCTACGTGTCCTTTACATTATGTCTTGTCTTGGAAACAGAGCCATCACGTTGGAGAATCAGCTGGTGATCCTTGCTACAACAGCGAGTGATGCTGGAGCTTACTACGTGCAAGCTGTGAATGAGAGGAACGGAGAGAACAAGACAAGCCCATTCATCCACCTGAGCGTAGCACGTGAGTTCTGAAAACCCAACTGATGGTCCCGAAAGAAACAAAGTCTTACTGTAATTGATAACCACTGTGTGGTAGGATACCGTGCAATCCATCTCTCTCTGGTGTGGTTTATGGCTTGATATTGATCCGCTGTTGGTAGTTCAAAGGGCTTCAGGGCCATTGATTCCTTTGAGTGATTTGCAGACAATATGAATTTTATACTTTTAACCCAAGATCTTACTTGTTTTGCTGACTTTAAAAAAAAAAAAAAAAAAAAAGTTGTTCACTTTGTCCACTGCTAATATTATTGTTTTTACAACTTCTTCAGATTGTACCTATGGATCTCAGTTGCCACTAAGGCACAAGTTATGTTCTGTTAACCTAAGAGTAACATCCCTGAGAAACAGAAAATGTACATATAAAATTGTGTTTAAATTAGTAGTATTTGGGGCCAGTGAGATGGCTCAGAGAGTAAAGGAGCTTGCAGCCAAGCCTGATGACCTTAGTTCCTAAGGTCAATCCCCAGACCTGTGTGGTAGAAGGAGAGTACTGATGCTCAGAAGTTAGACACACACATACACACACACACACACATACACATGCATACACACACACACACATATACAAACACACACACACACACACGCGCATACTATGGCATGAATTTTTAAAAATTAGCAGTATTTTAATAGGTAGTTCTAGTGGCCAAGGTTTGTCATCCTTTATCTTCAGGAGGCTGAGGCAGGAGGATTACAAATCTGATTACCAAATGAGCATAATCTAATCTGGACCATTTGTAGAGACATTGCCTTATTTTTTTTTCTTTTAAATGCTTTAAGACATAATTGGACTTAGAAATTTTAGACTGTGACCTATATCAGTTTCCAACATCAGAAATGTGTCTTCACATGTTAGCAGTGCCTCCTTTCGTGGTATGAAACACTCTGGAGAAATTGACCATGGAGACTGGCCTTGGAAGGTGAATTTCAGAATGTTATTCTGGCCTACAGCCTATTGTAGCCCTGGGTTTCCTCTTCCTGAATACACTCAGAGGTTGGGGAGATGTGGTTTTTCTGTTTGTGCTTTTTGAAATATGTGTGTGGAACCACAGTGTTCTCTTTGCCTGGCATCTCAGGACAACTGTTTTGCTATAGGAGGTACAGAAAGCACAGGGCAAATGTCCACCTTCAGCACTGGGTGCTGGTGTGTGGGGGTTAAGGGAGTGTGTCCTCACATACCCACCAGATTCAACAGGTGATCTATCTGTGTGGCTCTGTTGTGATT